>NC_044347.1:28615431-28892886 GCF_007364275.1 Archocentrus centrarchus
TTCCCAAAATAAATAAAAAATGTGTGTACCGAGTTCTTGTTTTTAAAAGTGATTAAATATGCATGCTGTACAATCTTTTCACCCTGAAAAAAGAACAATTGAAAGAAATCATTAAAAGCCTAAAATTACCAAGACATTCATTCCCATGATGAGTGTACAGTATGTAAACTTCTGACCACAAGTGTCTCAGGAAAAAAGCACTTTTGTTCCTCAAGTTCTTTACAGATCAATATGAAGGTAAGAAATGTAGACAGGTAAATGAAAAATACAACGGTATATCAAATAACAGATATTTCACAACCAAATTTATGAATTCCATAATAACATCAGGAGGTTTTTTTTGTTCTTTTTTTTGTTTTGTGTTGTTTTTTCCCCATGCTGGAGGGCAAAAGATTTAGATTCATGTAAGTAGGTTGGTATTTGTTCACCAATGAACAAAGCGTTCTTTGGATATCAGCAGTGCTGCAAAAAACATCCACTTCACTGACACATCATTATATTATCTCTTTCTCATCTTTCTTTAGTTTTGGAGAGCTTGCCCCCAGCTCGTTACAGGGAAACCATATCGACGCTGTTGGCATGGTTACAACAGTGTGATGCCAAGCTGGCCATTCCATCGACAGCTGTTACAGAATATTCCATTATGGAACAGAGACTAAAGGACAATCAGGTATACACACACACACACACACACACACACAGGTCTATATGTAAGATAAAGTAAGGTAAAAGTAGAGTAAAGGTAATTAAGTGGTTAATTTATGCCCAGGGCTTTGCTGAACGATCATTTAGCTTTGCTCAGATGTTCAATTACTGTGAGTGTTTACATACAACTGATAACTGTCCTCATCACTTCACAATTTAACTAAAATTTGAACTATTATCTTCATAACTAACATTTAATTGGCATTCATGTACAATGTGATGTAATGTAGTGTAATTTTGCAAGATGGTATAGTAGCTGCTCATGATGTGGAAAGAATCAAAGGTTGAAAGCCAATCTGTTGGCTGACCATGATCAACAAGGAGTAGATGTGACTTAGCTGATCAGTAGATTTGTTCGGTACTACTGTTTGTGCTCTTGACAACACTGCTGCCCATATTTATTTGCAAATTCCCATAAAATGCCAAAATGGGACTGGCACTATAATCCTGTGAGGCTGTGTAACACTGTAATCAGTTTTTATTATGCACAGTAAAGTTATATTGCTATTGGTAACACCAAAGTGCCGAAGCAACACTCTTAAAAGGATGCTTTCTGCTGCTCTTTGGGGTAACAGGCAGAGGACAGAAGAAGGAATGAAAACAGATGACATGGCCCATTAACCCAAAGTCTAGTTCATACACACTACCTGGTGATTTCATTATGTGCATCTGATACATTTTCAAAGAGCCGTTGTATAAATAAAATCCCCGTAGAACGAATCATTGAGGAAACTGAAGTGGATTGCCTGGAACGTTGGATTAGTGCCAGTAGCAAAGGAGGTTTGTAGATGACAGATAACAGTATTTTTTTTAATCCTAAATTCTCTGCATGCATGTTTAAATCATTTGAAAAGTAAAGTTTAAATGAGAGTTTGAATGAGCTTGGTCTGCGTCTCATAAAATGACAAAAAAATTTAAAAAACTATGAGTTTTGCACCATGAGTTGGAAGCCTCACATCTGATTTTTCAAATATCAAAATAAGAATAAGAATAAAAATAAGAATACTGTAACTTTATTGATCCCAGAGGTAAATTCATACGTCTGACATAGCTCATAAGCTATTTTTAAGAGAATTAGAGAGCCTGATGGCTGTGGGTACAAATGATTTTCTGTATCTCTCCCTTTCACAATGGACAAAAAGAGTCTGAGTACTGATATTTTTTGCTGCATGAAGATGTTATAAAGTGGCTGATCAGAGTTGTTCGGGATGGCTTCTAGCATCTTTAGTGGGCATTTCTTCACCAACTCTCCCAGCGTGTCCAGTCTGGCTCCAATTACAGAGCCAGCTTTCATAAAGTTAGGTGGGAGGAGAGCGACACATGATTGAAGTCTCCTGAAATTATTAAGAATGCCTCTGGATGTTTAGTCTGTATCTTAGCAATAGTTTCATGAGGAACTTAACATGGAACAGTTACGTTCCAATTACAGAGTCAGCTTTCCTCAGTAGTTTGTCCAGTCTCCTTCCATCCTTGTTTGTGATGCTGCCACTCCAGCAGAATCCAGCATTGGAACAATACACTTGCCACCACAGACTGATAGAAGATCTTCAGCATTTGAAGATATTCATTTGACTGCAGATGTCAAGAGATTGTAGTTTTCTTAACAAAAAGAGATGGCTCTGCCACTTTTTATGTAGTTTGTCTGTATTTAGGGACCAGTCTAGTTCGTTAGCTGGGTGTAAACATAAATGTTTATATTTTGTTACCACCTCTATGTGCACCCCACAAACTTTCACAGGTTGGGAGAGGGGGCCTTAATCTTCGGAAATCTATTATAATGTCCTTTGTCTTAGAGGTGTTCAATATGAGGTGGTTTTTGTGACTGCAGTGACTGAAGACTTTAACAAGATTCCTATATTCAGATTCCTGTCCTTTCCTGATACACACCACAATGGCAGCGTCATCCAAGTATTGCTGCATGTGGCAGGACTCAGAATTGTATTTGAAGTCTGCTGTAGACTGAGGAAAAGGAATGGAGCCAGGACAGTCCCCTGTGGAGCCCTCGTGCCGCTCATTCATGTCCCAGAAGCACAGTTCCCCAACCTGACAAACTGTGGCCTTTCTGTCAAGTAGTTTGTGATCTAGGAAATAAAGGAAGCATCTCAACCCATCTCTGTGAGCTTGTCTTTTAATATATTTGGTTGGATGGATTGAAAGTGCTTGAAAACATAACTCTCACATAAGCGCCAGATTAGTCCAGATTAGCTATGGCTCAGTGAAGCATGTGTTGTTTGTATGCAAACTGCAGGGGATCAAGATTGTCTTTGTCTCGGAAGGTTTAGAATCAGCCATTCATGATGTGTGATGTAAGGGGCATTGGTCTATTGCCATTTTGTTCAGCTGGACACTTTATTTTCGGTACCGGTACAACACGGGATGTCTTCCACCGTGCAGATGTCCCAACTGTAGACTGAGGTTAAAGATCAGTGACACAGTTGGGCAGCACAGTCCTTAAGCAGCCCTTAACACACCATCAGGGCAAGTAGCCTTCCCAGATAATAGGCTTCCTAGCTCCAATCTCACCCCTGTGTCTGTGACAGACAGGAGTGGAGGAACAGGTGTGAGGAGGGAAGTAGCTGCCACATTAGAAATGCAAAGAGATGGGGTAGCTGTGGTGGAGAAGGACACTTGTGGAGAAGTGAAGAGTAGCAGTGAAGATACCCACATGTTGAGGAGGTTAAGGAGAAGATGACTGAAGAGTAGCAGTGGAAGTGGGTGTGACTGCAGAGTCAGCTCTATTGAAGAACTAATCGAGTTCATCAGCTCTTTCCACATCGTCCATAAGTGGCTATAATTTCTTTTTGTTGTAGCCAGAGATGGTATTGATTCCTCTCCACACATCATGAATATTTTCTGGTTGAGGATCGCCTTTATGTCACTTGTGATCCAAGGTTTGTTACTGAGGAAACAGAGCACAGTTTTTGTAGGTATGATTGTCTCTATACAGAAATTGATGTATTCAGTACAGAAATCCACCTGTCTGTCAATGTCCATACTGTTCTCATCTGTTTCCAGCAGCACATTCTAATCTATGCATTTAAAACAGTCCCTTGGAGGCTCAGTAGCATCAGGTGTCCATTTCCTGACTGTGAGTTTAGTTGCAGGTTGTCTCTGCACACAGAGTTTGTAACATGTCTGCAGAGTTGTGGTCTAATCTGACTGTGGTGGTAAGACATTAGCTCTGTAAGCTTCTCTGACATTGGTGTACAGCAGATCAAGGGTTTTATTTTCTCTGGTAGGACAGTCAACAAATTGTGTGAATCCAGTCAGGTGGGAGGAGACAGAAACATGATTGAAGTCTCCTGAAATTATGAAGAATGCCTCTGGATTATTTAGTCTGTGTCCTGGCAACAGTTTCATGGAGAACTTCACATGGAACTTTGGGTGTTGCCTTGGGTAGAATGTACACAGGTATTATTTTATTTATTATCTTTATTGTTATTATGATATGACTAATTCTCTTGGTAAATAGGGTTGCATACCAACTGCCAATAATTCAATATCAGGACGACACACCTTCTCCTTGGCAGTGATGTATGCAGGATTAAACCATCTTTGGTTTGCAAATAAAGCCAGAGACCCCCACCTTTTTTCTTGCCACTGGCTTTAGCATCTCTGTCTGACTGTAAGAGGGTGAAACCAGGTAGATACACATTAGAGTCTGAGATGTTTTGGTTCAAACATGTTTCAGTAAAACACATGAGACTGCGCTCACAGTATACTGTCTTGGTCAGTATCTCCAGCTCATCACTTTTGTTGGGTAGAGAGTTGACATTTCCCATGTTGACTGTTGGCAAAAAGGGCTTATATCTCCAGTTCTAAGCCTTCACCTTGGCACCAGCATGGCAACCACAAAAACACCTCTTTATCTAAGCTGGGTAATAACTTCCAGATTTGCTCCAATTCAACAACAAAAAAAGCTCTTCTCTTGAGTAAATTCTTCTCCCCACTGAAGTATTCATCAGTACTTGACAAAAAATAAATAAATAAATAAAAATACAAAATAAAGTAAAGTTGAGTAAAGATCAGAGCTACCACACTTTGTTGCTACCATTTGCAGTGCATGTTGTGCAAAAGAAACTCTTCCCAGGAATGAGTTAATCAATTTGTTTCAGTTTTACCTATCGTGTGTTTTTTTTTTTTTACACTCAAAAAATGGGCAGAAGAAGAAAGACGGTGACAGATTAATTTAAGTTCTTCTTCTTTCAGCTGCTCCCTTTAGGCATGACCACGCGGTCGATCATCTACCTCCATCTCACTCTAACTCTAGCATCATGACAACCCTCCACATGCCCTTCTGTACTACATCCATAAAGCTTTCGTCTGTTTCTCCTTCCTGGTAGCTCCAATATATTATCCCTCCTCTGCATACGTCCAAACCACGTCACCTTTCTTCTCTTTGTCACCAACGGCTCAACCTGAACTGCTCCTCTGATACTTATTTTTATTTCTGTCCCTCCTGGTATCTTCCAGTGAAAATATAAACATCTTGAACTCCACCTCCAACTATGCTCCTCCTTGCATTGAGATCAGAGCTGGTGCTCGCGCGCGCGCGCGTGCATGCGTGTGTGTGTGTGTGTGTGTACGTGAGCACTCTTAAACTTGATAATTGTTTGCAGCATAGCAGAGAGATCAAGCCTTGTAGTCTGAAATTAATTAAACTTGCTTGTATATAATAATGAGGAATTTATCTTGAACACTGAGAAGCTGTCATTAACTGTTTCCAACATGTTCATGCCCAGACAAATGTGTGTACACATGTATACTCAACTGGCTGTAAAGGTTTGCTCTCTCCAGATAACAGCAGTTAAATGAGTGCTGCTGTCGTGTGGGATTTTGACTCTTTGCCAACTATTAGAAAAGCAGAATTTGAGGAGATATTAAAAACAACCTTGTTTGGTTGAGATGAATGACAGCTTAAAGAGAGATGATTATCATTATGCACAGCTAGTGTACAAGTTAATAAAGTCCCACACTACTGATTGCAGCATTCCCTCACTGATTTTGGTAATATTGCATGTCATGATTGATTTGGGATTTTGATGTAGTGAATGGTAATTTGGGATAAATAATTGAGGGGTGCTGTAGGGTTTAATGAGCAAATTCATCTACAAATCATTTTCTCAAATATTCAATCTGAATATTGAATATTTAATATTTGTGAACGCTAACTCAACAGTAACTTCCTTTTTAAAGTCTAAAAATGATACGAATGAATGATGATTACTCTAAATACAAAGTATGTGTTCATGAGACTGTACTGTAAACATTGCTTTTAACTACATTATTCTTTCTTGTATGCCATTTATAAATTATTTATTTATAGCTAATATTACTAAATAAGGGCACTTAAAGTGATACCAGCTTTTAGTATGCCACTGTTTATGACAGGAGTAACATTTGAATAATGAAATGAATAAATACAAATTTGAAATTTTAGATGGTGGGTGTCAAAGCTGCGCTCCACTGTGGAGACAAGCTCATGAGCTCTTAAATGCATGATATATATTATGCTATGATAACAATATATATATATATATATATATTCTCAAGAAGGACTCTGACTTGTTCTGCGTTACAGAGACTTGGCATAAACCTGACACCTTTATTGCTCTAAATGAGTGCTGTCCTACAGAATACAGTTACTTCCAGAAAGCCCGTAGCAAGGGGCGTGGTGGTGGACTTGCAGTAATTTACCGTAATAACCTGGATCTTTCTTCAGTAAACCTACCTGAATGGTCATCTTTTGAATGCTTGGCATTTAAATCAAACTTACCTACCTCAGTGTTAGTTCTCCTCATCTACCGACCACCAAAATCAAATGCATCCTTTATCTCCGAGATGTCTCATCTTTTATCCACCATTTTCGTGTCTTCAGCAAATATTATCATACTGGGAGACTTCAACATTCATGTCGACGCCCCTACTGATCATCTTGCTGCCGAATTTCTCCAACTACTAGATTGCTTTAACTTAAGGCAGCATGTCCATACCCCTACTCATAAAGGGGGTCATACCCTGGACCTTGTTATCACAAGCGCCACGCTTCCTATTCATCTGCAGGCCTATGACCTGGGTGTATCAGATCACAAGGCAATATCTTTGAAACTACGCTCCACTGCACTCACTACCAAGCCTAAACGCCAGATATGTTTTAGAAATATTAAAAACATTGAGACATCTGGCTTTGTAGCTGAGCTTCAGTGCCTCTGTAGAGACTTTACATCAGCTGATGAGGCACTCGGTTACTATGACACTCATCTTAGTAGCCTCTTGGACTCCCATGCGCCAATTAAAACAAGAACTGTTACATTCTCTCGGTCAGCTCCTTGGTATTCAAACGAACTTCGGAAAATGAAGACTGCAGGACGGGCCCTGGAGCGCCGATATATATCTACGGGGCTCACTGTGCATAAACAAATGTACAGAGCACATCAAACGGCCTATGCTCATTCCTTGAAATTTGCCCGTTCGCAGTTCTTCTCTGACATCATTGGTAGAAACCCTGGTTGCTCCAAACAGCTCTTCAAAACAGTAAACTGTCTTCTTACTATGAAATCTTCTTCTACCATTACCTCTGATGCCGCAGTGGAGCAATGCAACAGGTTTATGGCCTTCTTTACATCCAAGATCTCCTCAATACGTACAGCTCTATCAGGTTCAAAAACTGTCATTTCAGATTATAGCCTGAGTGCTACTTCTCACCCCTTCACCTACTTCCCAACTGTTACATCAGAAGAGATCCAGGACACCATCAGGAAGATGAGGACCACTACATGTCCCCTAGATCCTCTTCCTACCACTTTGGTGAAAACATATCTACCTCTTCTTACCCCCATCATCTGTTCTATTGTCAACCTCTCCATGCGAAGTGGCCATGTTCCCTCTTCTTTGAAAAAAGCCATCATCAGACCCATACTAAAAAAACCTACTCTTGATCCGGATAACCTAGTAAACTACAGGCCAATCTCAAACCTCTCATTTATTTCTAAAGTTCTGGAAAAAGTTGTTGGAACACATCTCCAAAATCATCTTAGCTGCAATAATCTCTACGAAAAATTTCAATCTGGATTTCGCACTGCCCACAGCACAGAAACAGCACTCGTGAGAATCAAGAATGACCTGTTGATGGCAGCCGATAATGGTTCCCCCTCCGTTCTCATCCTCCTGGACCTATCAGCGGCATTCGACACGGTTGACCATGACATCCTATTACACAGGCTTCAATACACCGCTGGGTTTTCCGGCCCAGCCCTTGATTGGTTCAGTTCCTACCTCACAAATCGATCTGAATGTGTTGCATTGGGCGATGCCAAATCGGAACCCCACATTGTCACCTGTGGGGTGCCCCAGGGATCTGTGCTTGGACCAGCTTTGTTTAACCTTTATCTGCTTCCTCTGGGTCAGATCATAAAGAAACATGGTGTTTCATTTCACTACTATGCTGACGACACGCAGTTATATGTTAAAGCCACTGCTGACGAGCCTCTTCCACCTGCACCTTTGTCATCTCCGTCTCCACCGTTGCCAAGGCTTGTTAAATGTCTGGAGGAGGTCAAGGGATGGATGGAAGATAATTTTCTCCAGCTTAACAGCTCTAAAACATAATCAATCATGATTGGTACTCCCCACCAGATCAAATCATCACCCATCATTAGTTTATCTTTTCTTGGACACAGTATTCCTCTCTCCTCATCAGTTACCAATCTTGGTGTTAGGATGGATCCCCAACTCAACATGGAACTCCATATAAACCACCTTAGTAAAATCTCATTTTACCACCTTCGCAATATTGCAAAACTCCGCCCTGTCTTAACTCTCCAAGATGCAGAGAAACTGGTCCATGCATTTGTCTCTTCCAGACTGGATTACTGTAATGCACTCTTTGTGGGTATCCCCAACAAGAGTCTTCAGAAACTCCAGTACATTCAAAACGCTGCGGCCCGGATACTGAAGGGAGTTCGCAAATAATATGATCAATATTACACCAATTCTTCAGTCCCTCCACTGGCTTCCTGTTTCTTACAGGATTGATTATAAAGTCGCTCTTCTTACCTATCAATGCGTTTATGGCAATGCCCCTTCCTACCTTAAAGAACTTCTTTCTTTAAAATGTACGACACGCTCTTCCAGATCGGCTCACACAAACTCCCTCATCGTACCAGGGACAAACTTACGGACTATGGGTGACCGGGCTTTCTGTGTGGTTGCCCCTCATCTATGGAACTCGCTTCCATCTGAACTAAGAGCGCCTCAAACTTTGGACAGTTTTAGAAAGGGCTTAAAGACTTTTCTTTTTATAAGAGCTTTTAATCTTCGTCCATAATTTTTAGCTATTTTATCTACACCCTGGTGTATTTTAATTTACACCATGGTTTGTTATTTAGTGTGTTTTATACTTTTACTGTTTGTTATGTTTTTTGTTTTGTAGCACTTTGAGGTTTTTTTAAAATTTAAAGTGCGTTATAAATTAAAGGTATATATATATATTGCTGAGGTATGTAATAACTAAAGGTCTTTGGTATTATATCATTTAAAAGCAGAACCAAAATCTGAATGTGATAAAACTAGGTCAGATTTAATTGCCAGTGAATGGTCAAAAATTGCTCAGTCTTACATCTCCCAAGAGCTGTTTAACAAGTGATTTTTTTGTGTGTCTAAACTTCAGCACACCCATAGCAGTGACAGAACTGAAAAGTCTTGCATGCATCATTTTGATAAAGACATTTTCAACTGGTTTTGGAGGAGCTGACAAATGTCATCCTGCACATCGGCAGCTGTTATAATTAATGGAATATTTGGACTAATATATTTTAGCTGTTTGGTCTAGATTATATGAATAATAATAATAATTAAGCAATACATCTATTATATCACTTTGTTTTCCTTTATCATTTTTCATTTCTATCCTTTATTTGTTTAGTTGTTGAAAATGTCAGAGTTCTGAAAAATGTGCTCCTTTTCACTCCAATGAAACTGGAAAGAAAATACTGAAAAAAGAAAGAAAATATCCAAAACTAGGAGAAAAATAGTCCCTAATACATCACTGCTTTGGATTCATTGTTGCAGCAGAAGGATTGTGGATAAGCTATATTTATTATCCTCCCATGCAAAATAAAATAGGAGGATATTGTCACAATACGGTCAGTGCATCCGTCTATCTGTCCATGAGGTTTTAAGTTTGGAGTATATAAACTCCAAAACCACAAGGATTAGAGCCATGAAATTTGGCATATGTATTCTTTACCCTTCAAAGATTTGCCACGCTATATTCATATGTCCGTCCATCCGTCTGGCATAGGTCCATGTGTTTTATCTTTCTGGTCAATAGATTCCAAAACCACAAGGAGTTGATCCATAAATTTTGGCATATGTGCCACACAATACTCATATTCCTGGCTGTTTCGTACCCTTTGTACACTCTGGCTGTATTTATTTGAAGTGGAGAGTAAACAGCTTGGAGGATTTCAGGCTATTAATTCTATGAAACTGTATGTCATTAGCATATATTATAACAGGCATATGTTTACACAACATTTACTCTTTAAACAGCTTTTTTAAACTACACTGAATCTATTAGTGTGTTTCTCATTCTATTTGCTACTCCTCAGGCTCTCCAGGTTGCTTTGGCTGAACATGAGGGGGATGTGAACTATCTGACTTCAGCTGTGGAGCAGGTCTTCCAGAAAGCTCCGCCAGATGTCAGTCAGAAGTAAGAGATGAAAATGTGTAATGTAAATGGTTAATGAAAGAACAGAAGATGGTGTATGTTTGTGTGAGTTTCTGCTTTTTTGCATGCTCCACTACAGACCGTTTTAACAGCTATTCTCAAAATTAATGGTAATTTTGAGAATAATTGTTAAATCATCAAAATAAATCATCATTGTGATTAATTACAACCGGAGTTACAGTTCAATAGTCAGGAGTTCTGAATGCTACTGTAGCGGTTGCCAGCATTAACTCTTGTAAATCATTAATTAGTGCAGCATATGAATTTAAAATAATTTATTTACAAAAATAGTCACGAATGTGCATGTGAATGCCTGATTTGTGCATGTCTGAAAGAATTCCATAACCTTTGGTTGAATGTGTGTTTGCTGAGAACCAGCAAGGGTGTCCTGTCTCCTTACAATGTGCAGTTATGGTTAAGCCAATTGAATGTTGTGGGCAATGACACCAGATTAGTAAGGAAGCTGGTGCTGAGTGAGGTGACAAAACGAACAATCCAAAATCCTTATTGTAAAGAGTGATCACAGATTTAACAAGAATAAAACAAATCAAGAAATATATATAGTGAGCTATGTTATTTAGTTTTTCCAGCTACCACTCTAATTGTTGAAACAGGGTTCCAGTGATGTGCCAATCCTGGAGCTCCCAGTGCACTTACAGTGAAAATTATTTGATCCCATTTCAGTCATCTTTGCTGAGGTCCAGGTCCCTGACTCCTTAGTTTTTCTTTGAGAGTTATACAACAGCTTCAACTCTTCCGGGAAGGCTTTCGACAAGGTTTAGGAGTTTGTTCACTGGATGTTTTGACCAGTCTTCCAGAAACACATTTGTGAGGTCAGATACTACTGTTGGATGAGAAGGCCCGGCATGCAGTCTTTACTCTACTTCATCCCAAAGGTGTTCTATCAGGTTGAGGTCAGGACTGTGCAGGCCAGTCAAGTTCTTCCACATCAAAACCCATTCATAATGTCCTTATGGACATTGCTTTGTGCGCTAGTGTACAGTCTTGTTGTAACAGTAACCCCCAAATTGTTCCCACAAAGATGGGAGCATTAAATTGTCCAACATGTCTTGGTATGCTGAAGCATTAAGAATTCCTTTCACTGGAACTAAATGGCCCAGCCCAACTCCAAAAAAACCCAATCCCACATCATAATCCCCCCTCCACCAAACTTTACACTTGGCACAATGCAATCAGACAGGTACCATTCTCCTGGCAACCACCATACCAAGACTTGTACATCATATTTCCAGACAGAGAAGTGAGTCATCGTTCCAGAGAACACGTCTCCAGTGCTCTGGTGTCCAGTGGTGGGGTGCTTTGCACCACTGCATCCAACGTTTTGCATTGCATTTGGTGATATAAGGCTTGGATGTAGCTACTTAGAACAGTGTGTAGAGAGTCCCTTTTCAGAAAGCGCTCTACACACTGTTCTTGAGCTAATCTAAAGGCCACATGACATTTGGAGGTCTGTAGCAATCGACTCTGCAGAAAATTGCCGTGCATACTGCACAGAAGCCTATCACAGTCCCACGCTGGAATTCACTGAGCTCCTGAGAGCAACACATTTGTTCACAAATGTTTCTAGAAGCAGTCTGCATGCCTAGATGCTTGGTTGTATACACCTGTGGCCATGGAGGAAATAAAAATGAAAGAAGAACCAAAGAAACAAGAATCAACACTTTGACAATGAAACTTTAAAAGTTTGACAAAAGAACACAAGAAGCATCCCAAACCAACGGCTTTAAAATGACAGCTCCAAAGCAAGGATGTCTCATTTTGTTTATTGCCTGTTTCTCCTTTCTTCATCACCTCCTAGAAGTTAGAAGATGTACAATTGTGGTCAGAACTTTACATACACTCATCATGGGCATGAATGTTATTGTAATTTTGGTGCACAAGTTTGAATTTATTTTGGATTTTCTCTAATCTACACAGGGTCCAAAGTATACATACAGTACAGGTTTAAATACAGTCCCCTCCAAAAGTATTAGAACAGTGACGTGACGCAAATCCCTTTATTTTTGCTGTAGTTTATAAGGTTTGTGATAGAAAAAAATCAATAAAAAGGCAAAGATCTAGATCTTAGCTTTTATTGCCAGGTATTTACATCTGGATCTGTTACACAGTTCAGAAGATAGCACCTTTTGTCTGAACACACCAATTTTTCTTGTGAGCAGAAGTATTGGAACAGATAAACTTAAATAGATTAAAGTGAATAAGAATGAATATTTAGTTGCAAATACATTGCTTGCAATAACTGCACCAAAACCACTGACATCACTAAACTTGCATTCTTCTTTTTGTGATGCTTTTCCAGGATTTCACTGCAGCCTCTTTCAGTTGTTGGTTTTTTTGTGGGGTTACTCCCTCCAGTCTCCTGTTTAGCAGGTAAAATACTCTGTAGGGTTTAAGTCTGTCTAAAACCTTCCACTTTCTGCCCCTGATGAACTCCTTTGTAGTTTTGGCAATGTGTTTTGGGTCATTATTTTGCTGCATAATGAAGGCTCTCCCAATCCCAAACCTGTGTTTCACAGATATGTATGTTTGGGATCATAAGCAGATCCTTTCTTTCTCCAAACTTTCCATCACCTTGGTAAAGGTTAATCTTTGTCTCCTCAGTCCATCAACCTTTGTCTCAGAATTTCTGAAGCTTTTCTCAGTATTTCTTGGCAAATTCACAATTGTTGCTGATGTCACTAACAATTGTTTTAGGGTCTTTTTTTACAGCACTTAAAATGCTTCTGTCAACAACTCCTGTTGTTTTCGTTGGTCTACCTGTTCAGCATCTGTTACTTTGTACACCAGTGATAGCTTTCTTCTTCAGGACATTCCAAACGGTTGTACCGACTATGGCCAATGTTTGTCCAATGGCTCTAATTGATTTTCCCATCTTCTCTCAGCTTCAAAATTGCTTGGTTTTCACCCATAGACAGCTCTCTGGTTTTCATGATGGTTATTCCTCTAACTATAAATGCACAGTCTGCACAGGCAAAACCCAGATCTGAAACTCAGCATAGACATTCAGCACTATTTATTGTTTGAATAATCAATGTAACAGGACACACCTGGGCAACAAAACTCACCTGTCAGTCACATGTTCCAATACTTTTGCTCTCAAGAAAAATGGGTGGCTTCAGACAAAAGGTGCTATCTTCTGAATTGTGCATTGGTTCCAAATGTAAATACTTGGAAATAAAAACTGAAGTTTTGATTTTTGTTTCATATTCATCTTTTAATGTCAAACCCAAATATTTTCAGTCTACAGAAAAAATAAAGAGATTTGTCTCACTGTTCCAATAATTTTAATGCCCCTTGGGAAATTGCCCATGGGAAAACTCATGAGTTAATTTAAATGTGTTGCTTTCCTGGCACGGAGCTGGTTTTTAAGCATAGTCCACAAATTTTCAACAGAGAAGGCCATTCAAGAAGCTTAATAATAGCCTGTTTTATGCATTTAAAAACCAGTTTTGTTTTGAATCATTATCCTGTTAGAACACCCAATTATGTCCAAGGTTCAACCATCCAGCTATTGATTTGAGGTGAAGTTGAAGAATTTGGAAGTAGTCCTCCTCCTTCATTATTTCATCTACTTTGTGCAATGTTCCAGTACCACTGACAGCAAAACAGTCTCAGAGCATGAGACTCCCACCACCATGCTTGATAGTTGGTACAGTGTTCATAGGTTCAAAAGCCTCACCTATACTCCTCCAACCATACATATTGTCACTGTGGCCAAATAGCATAATATTTGTCTTGTCTGATATAATAAAATATTTTTTTTCCCAGAAGGCATTTGCCTTGTCTATGTAGGCAGCTGCAAATTTCAGTCAAGCTTATCCTTGGTATCCTCCCTGGTGAACTTTATGTTTTTAACTCCTGAGTTGATGTGCTCAGTGAAGGTTTCTACTTCTCAGGTTTTGATTTTGACCCAGGTGTCATCCACATATCTGTACCAGTGGCTAGTTGCTATCCCTTTGAAAGAGCCAAGAGCTTTACTTTCCACTTCCTCCATGTAAATGTTGACTACAATTAGTGGCATTAGGGAGCCCATGGCATATCCATGCCTTTATCTGTAGAAACTCTCATAGTACATGAAATATGTGTTAGTAAGGCAGAGGTCTAACAGTGTGCAAAGCTGGTTCTATTGTGTAAGCAGCTGTCTTGCTGTAGTGGTTTTCTGACTGTCTCTACTGCCTCAGTTGTAGGTAAACAGGTGAAAAGTTAAACCACATTGAAGGACACTATGGTTTCTTCTGGATCCAGTGTAAGATTGCAGACCTTGTTAGTGAAGTCAGTGGAGTTCTTGATGTGGTGAGATGGTTTACCCACAAGTGGAGCTAAAATAATGGCAAGGTGCATGGAGATGTTGTAGGTTGCTGAGGTTATACTGCTAACAATGGGTCTGAGTTGGACTTCTTCTTTATAAATATTTGGAAGTCCATATATTATGGTGTAGCATCCCTGGGGTAAAGGCAGCAGTATGTAGGGTAGTCAATAGTTTTTTCCCTTTCAAGTTGTTCTAGGCCGCAGATGAATTTCTTCTTGTAGCTGCTTGTGGGGTCTTGCCTTAAGACCTCATAAGTGTTCCCTCTAAGACAGAAGGGAAATTTGGGCTGTTATCTCAGATGGACTGTCATCAATTCAGCGAAGATGTACAGGAAAGAAGGCCAGACACCGACTAGGGCGGGTGTCTCAAACTCGCGGGCCGCATCCGGCCCCGCCCCCTACTTCCGGTCCGCGATTTGATGTCAAAAATATAAGACAATTTGGCCCTTTAAGTTACTTTTTTGATGTTTCGCTTTCCCCTCTAATTAAGAGGAGTTAGCAAAATGTCAATACAGTGAGGAGCTCTCGGACCGGTACATTGGAGAAACTAAACAGCCACTCCATAAATGCATGGCACAACATAGAAGAGCCACCTCAACTGGACAAGACTCAGCTGTACATCTACACCTAAAGGATAAAGGACACTCTTTCAAGGATCCCAATGTTCATATTTTGGACTGGGAAGACAGATGGTTTGAAAAAGAGTAAAAGAAGCATCTATGTCCACTGTGAGCAACCATCACAGTGGTGGTGTATCCCGACACCAGCTGTCAGCCACCTATACTGCTGTCTTAAGAGGCCTTCCCAAGCACCTCAACCCCCACTCACACTTTACTTCAGGTGACTTCAATAGGTCAGATGATAGGATGGAGCAAAAATCTCACAGTGGTTTCACCCAAAACCCCTGGTGGTAATGACCCATGCCTTTTTTTCACACCTTGGCTCATGTGATGCACATGATCAATAGTGGGTCAGTGACCACCTACACTCTCCATGTTTTGGTTTCATAGTCCTGGATCTTTTGCCCAGTGTTTTGTGTGTTTGGGTCTTTGTGTATCTGTATGTTTCTTCAGTGCATTTTATAGTTTGCTTATAGATTACTTTATTCATCTTTATATTTCTCAGTTTAGTTTATTCTTAGTTCTGGCAATTTTGGGTTTGTTAAAGAGTTCATTATGTTTTTCTTTGTTCTTTTAATTACATTTTTAATTTATGTTGGAGTTTTTAGTTGCTTGCATTTTAGTTCTAGAATTTCAGTTCTCTCTTCCTTCCCTATGATTGCAAAGTCTTGTCAAGTCTCCATCTCTTTTTGGTGTTAGTTACTTTCTGTTTTATTTTGACAGTGCCTTATCTGGTGTGCATTGTGTTCAGTTTTGCTTCCCTTGTCTCATTAGTAAGATTCAGTTCACTTGTTCTCCCCAGCTGTCTCCACTCTCTTTGATTACCATTTATGTGTATTTAAGCCTTCAGTTTTCCTCAGTTCGTTGTTGTGCCCTCTGCTTATGCCATGTGCTCCCTCATTCTGAATTTCCCTTTGTTCCCAAGATTTTGTTCTGAATCTAGACAATTCTGTGACTGAATTTTGTTTGCAGTTCTGCTAAATTAAAGGTTACTAACTGTGTTGCATGCTCTGAGGGTGTTAACTATGTTGCAGCTACCTCAGTCAGAAACTGCATGTTATGTTTCCCAGTCAGCTTAGTCAGAGACTGATGGTGTTCCTCATTTAAAGACTACTATGAAAATGCTCAACTCTGACTCTGTAATTTGTGTTCTCAGTTCCTCGCTGTATTTGTGTATTAAACCCAGTGTTTTAGAAGGTTCATTGTTTTCCTGAGCTGGCCTCCCCAATGTCTTACAGTGATCTTGCGCTTGCTCATTCTGAGAATGGTTATGGTGATGCTGAGCCAGTTCATTTTGAGACTAATCTTTGTGTTCTTCAGCAACAACAGTGAATGCTTAATGCTTCCAAGCTAGTTCTATCTGAACTATGCTCTTGAGCTGGTATCCCAAGAGACTAATCAACAGCCTGCACCTCCAAGGACTGGTTATTGTGCAGGAGAGCAGGCCTCTCCAAGAATTGTTAATATATCACCACATTTCCAGAGACTTTTGTTCCCCCAGGGGCCTCCTCAGAGACTGTTGCTCCACCCCGGGCCTCCCCAGACACATCCGAAAGATAGGCAAGCTTTGCAACCCACTTCATGTCCTCCACGTGTTTTACCAGTGGAGAGTTGATTTCAGCGAGGAAAAGAAGGACTTCCTCACGGAGATCACAAAGGCGCGTGAGAACCTTTCCTCAGGAAAGCCACCGGACCTCCGAGTGCAGAAGCAGCTGTTTAAAGTGCGCGCCCATCTCGTTGCAGAGGATGGAGAAGAGACGGGCATTCATGGCGCGCAACTTTATAAGGTTAACAATTTTTACTGCCTCGTCCAGCACAGTGCGCAGCTCTTGGGGCATCCTCTTAGTTGCCAAGGCCTGGCGGTGGATTATGCAGTGCGTCCAAATAGCAGCCGGGGCGACCTCTTGCACCTTTTTTACCAGACCACTGTGCCGGCCTGTCATTGCCCTTGCCCCATCAGTGCATTTTCCACAGCAGCGGCCCCAATCCACATTATTTTCCCGCATGAAATCATTCAAAACCTTGAAGATTTCTTCTGCTGTAGTGCGCGAGGGCAGAGGGTGACAAAACAAAAACTCCTCATGCACATTTAGCTCTTTAACATAACGCACGTACACCATTAATTGAGCACAGTTGGCGACATCAGTCGTCTCGTCCAGCTGAAGGGAGAAGGAGGGGCTTTCACGAACACTGTCCACTACCTGTTGCCGCACATCTGCGCCCATATGTGAGATTCGGCATTGGATGGTGCTGTCAGACAACTGGATGACATTCAGTTTGGCAGCAGCAGCTTCTCCCATCATTACTGAACACATGTCTTTAGCAGCAGGAAGGAGTAAAGTTTCACCGGTGTTGTGGGGTTTCCCCGTCTTTGCAATGCGTAAGGCCACCCAATAAGATGCTTCGGTTGCCTTAGCGTTAACAGTACTGAACGTCTCTATTGTTTTTTCTGTGTGCACAGCTCCTTCAGCTTCCTCTCAAAAAACTCCTGCGGCTTGGTCACTAAACTTGGGTGCTTTGTTTCAATGTGAGGCCGGAGCTTACAGGGTCTCATGCTATCATTAGCCAGAACCTCCTTGCAGATTACACATTGCGGCCTTGGAGCATCATCGGGAGCAGTCCAGGAAAATCCAAACTTTAAGTAGTCGTGGTCATACTTCCTCTTTTTTCTATTTACGCCAGAGCTTGTCTCCCCTGCCTTTTTCTTTACTAAAAATTTGTCCATTCTTTCTCTCACATCAGTAGACAGCAAGCAGATAGCTTCTTTTCCCGGTTTATTTTTTCCCTCGCACCGCGCCTCCCCTAAAGTGCTCTGGCGCCCACTAGGGGAGGCGTGCCTCACACTTTGAAAACCGCCGAGCTAGAACCTTCAGCACCAATTATTAAAAGAATTAAATGAGTGTATATATGTATATTTCTGACCCTGTGTGGATTAGAGAAAATCCTAAAAAATTCAAATCCGTGCACCCAATTCTTGTTTTTTCTAAGTTATTAAAAATATGTGCTGTACAATCACCATGGAAAAAGAACAGTTCAAAGACATCATTAATAGTCCATAATTAGCATGATATTCATGCCTCTGATGAGTGTATGTACATTTCTGAGCACAACTGTAAATCAAACATTTGCACACATACTAAACTCCAGGTGTTCCATAGCCACAGAAGCAATTATTAAGACTGGTATTTAGAGTTGAGGCTCATTCAAGACATGCATAGAAAACAAGTCCCAAAAGCGCCATGATTTTCTGTGTGGCTATAGGTATCGTACTGAGATGGATGTCATCATGGCACGTTGGAGACGACTGGGCTCTACTTTGACTGACAACACCCAGAGAATACAGGAGCTCATGGCCAAACTGATGCAGTTTGAGGTAAGACAGGGGAGAGTGCTTTTTAAAAGCTTGCTTTAAGGCAGTAAGAATTTTTGAAGTAATATGCTTCCTATATAGTAATTGAGAATGACTAAAAATGACCAATTAGAATTGGAGTTGATCAGTTGGTGTACATTACTTTCTAATCTTTCTGTCTGTCTCTCTGTCCCTCAGAATGATGTAAAGACTTTAAAGAAGTGGATGGAAGATGTGGATGTCTTCCTAAATGAGGAATGGCCAGCACTTGGAGACTCTGAGGCACTGGAGAAACAATTAGAGCAGTGCACGGTGAGAAACAAAAAACATACATCCTGTTGCAGTTTCAGGTCTACCTATTGCTTTCAGAAGCAAAGTCCTAAAAAGGATCCAAAAGGGTTGACAAAATATTGCTGTGTATACAAATGTTGTATAAGACTTTTGAATTAAAATTCCCCTGAGAACTGATGACTGAGGTTTGCACAGTATCTTAATCTAGAATACATCCCTTAAAGAAACAGAAATATGGCATATAGCCAACCAAAGATTATTCATCAACTGTGATTCCTGAACAATCGGATAGTCTCCCTGTATAACCTCCATCCTGAACTCTGATTGGCCAGGCTTTGGTGAATGACATTCACACCATCCAACCCAGTGTCAATGGCATCAATGAGGTGGGCCTGTTCCTAAAGAAAGAGGCTGAGCCACAGTTTGCTGTCCACATCAAGAAAGAACTGGACTTACTCAACACCCAGTGGGAAAACATCTGCAAACAGGTGTGTAGCCTTTATCCACAATCTATGTTTTCATGCTTAGACATGTGTGTACGAGCACTTGTGCTGGTATGTGTTATTCTCCTCTGTATAGGCCTATGCAAAGAAGTCAGCTCTGAAAGGTGGCCTTGACAAGACTATGGCTCTAAGGAAGGAAATGCAGGAGATGCAGGAGTGGATCAACCAGGCTGAGGAAGACTACCTGGAGAGAGACTTTACATACAAGACACCTGAAGAGCTATGCAAGGCTGTTGAGGAGCTAAAGGTATGTGTGAGCATGATGCAGAAACCTAATCTGTCTGCAAATTAAAGATAGAGAAATGATAAAGAGGGTGCGAGAGATGGAAACTCTGGAGCGTGACGATGAATAATGGATTGTAGGGTGGGAAAAGGGTGGGCTTCCAGTCTTCATCATCATTATGAACATTTCCCCACACTTATAAATTCATAATATTTATTTAAGGGAAAGCATGTATAAAGGTACCATCTCCTTTGAGTCTTAGTAACTACAGACATTAGAGCTCAATTTAAGGGGCAGTGATTTTCTATGTTTAAGTCAAATAACTTCAATATTACCCTTTTCTAGACTTTCAAAATGAAATGAGAAGATGATAAACCCACATTAAAGTTCAATACTTTGCCTTGCAATGCACGTATGCACATTTATAACCTATAACAATATCCCAACTTAATTTTAATATTGGGTTTTAAACTGAGGGTGAGATTCATTTTGGAGCTATATATTGTGTCAGCTTTTCAATTAGCCTACATCTTGCTAATTATCTAATAGCCACAGCTGCACAGGTCACTGACTAAACACAAAGTTATTATTTACCACTGGAGTACATGCTTAATAAGTAGAAAAGACGTTCATAAGATATGGTAATATTCATGAATATGAATTAACTCAAATCATTTTCTCTTCTGTGTGACATTTGAGACTCTTGTATGTACAGCTACCAAAAAGTTTCCTACGATTTAAATACAGGCCTGTATTTGGGACTGCACGATTATAGCCAAAATGATAATCACAATTATTTCAATGACTGTTGAGATTGCGATTATTTGTCAAGATTATTGATTGATTTTAGTGACAAAAACCTTTTTATTGCATTTTCATGTAAACATAACTCAGCTTTCACATCCATGTTGTGCTAAACATATTCTAATGTACAAATCTTTGCATCAAAATAAAAATAATCCTGTTTATTGACCTAAATTCAGTGCAGCTCGTAGGAGAAAAACAGAAATTACATTGTGTTACAGTCCTGTTATTTAAAGGTGTTTATTCACATGCCATAACTACATCTCCTAGAAACTAAATATGAAATCTTGCACACCATTTATTGTGAATAAAATTCATAGTAAAGTAGTTGAGAACTATGAGATCTCTATACATTTCCCCTGCGATATTTTGATTACAGTGCACATTTTAGCATTATGGAATGATAGCTGTGTGAAGGGAAAACATCTTTTGTCCAGTATATTGACCCTTGTATTGAAATCTTCATTAATCACCGTATTTATGGGAAACATATCTTTGGCATTTGCTGATGCTAATTTCAGCGCGTCTTTGTGAGCTCAGTAGATATGCTGGCATGCTGTATAAGCTGACTTTTATGGAAGTCTGAGTTGGTGTTGGATGATTCACATGAGCAACCATGGCATTGTTTTCTTTGGCCTTCATGTATTCATTATACTGCAATTTCTGCTGCGTTTTCAGGCAGTTGAATAAGTTAGTTGTGTTGCTTGAACATTACTTGCTCTAAACATGAAGTATTTCCAAACAAAGGATGACGATGCACTCCAAAGGATAAGTTCTTTCAGCTAGACATTTGAATTTTGTTGTATATCTATCTTTTAACATAGTACTACTCATCCAGGAAACTTCAAGCTGCATGGTGCAGTGAACAGCTGTGACTGACACATGCAGGCATGCAGTCAGGTGCTGATTTAGGAAGCACTTGATTTGCTTTTGGTTTGTGTTCATATTCATCATCATGAACATTCAGTCATGTTCATTTAATTGTGGGAAGCCAAAATTGTGATGGAGATTAAAATGTGATTAATTTTACACCCCTACCTGTGTTACTAATTGAAGAAGAAACTCAGGCTAATACTGAATATTTATGAACAAATGTGCATTGATTGCAAAATAATTGAAGTCTGGCTGTTTGATATTAAAATATGCAGGACAGAGGGCAGATGTGTTTATCTTTCAACCAACATCTGTAACATAGTGTACTAATACATCCCAAAAATCTGACTGTTGTGAAAGAGTTAATTTTGTTTATTTATTTATTAGAAAAACCATAAATTAGAAGAACATCTAAAGAAAAGCAGGCCTCACTTGCTGAATTCATTGATGGAACAATGAATTTTGCTCGCTATCAGAAAATCCCAAAGGAGAATATTAAGCCCTCATTTCGTGCCCGGAAACTTGAGTGCATTTGGGTTATGCAGCAGGACAGCACACCAGCAAATCCATTTCCGAATCACTAAAATAAAAACAAAGTGGAGGTTTTGGAGTGACGTAGTCAAAGTCTGGACTTAAATCAGATTGAGATGCTTTGGCATGACCTGAACTCTTTAACACCGGGCCATCGCTGCCGATACACCTGTTCCCTACCTTTAACAGCCTTTAACACCAAGCGTATCACCGCTGACACGTCTGACCAAATGTACTTCGCATTACCATAAGTACACGACCGTTTGTCCTATCAGAAAAATCCAAATTCTCAGCTTCTGAAAGCTGAGAATTTGTGCTTCCCACCCAACATATTATGCTAAAAAGGTGTAGGCCAAAATTCCTCCACAGTAATGTGAAAGGTTTAGGGGCAGTTACTTTTTCACATAGAGCTTTTAAACATTGCATTTTGTATTTATTTGGGTTATCTTTGTTAATATTAAAATGTGCTTGATCCAAAACAGAAGTGTGACAAATATGCAAGGAACAAAGAAATCAGGAAGGGGACAAATACTTTTTCACCCCATTTTTCCCTTAAGGAATGTTTTATGAGTTCACATGCTGGATACACTGCTCATTGTTTATTCTCACTGGCTCTCATTCAGAAATTTTTGATTTTCCATATTCATTTACAAGTCAGGTGAGGCCTGACTGGTTCTCTTTTTCTTGTCACACTATTCTAATTTGAGTTAATTCCAGGTTGATAACACCCTTCAGGCCGCCTCTCCTTTCATCACTAAAGTTTTTCTTTCCCTTTGTTATTCCCGTACCCTCGATTACAACTTTGACTCTTTTTCAATCTCCTCATTCCCCATACCTAAATATTCTATTAAAATTGTATTGATTCTCCACTGAAACCTTTTTTTTCTTTCATAACTTTAATGTGCTGTGTTTGTGATGTAAATATCTGACACTGTGTTTTCACCAAAAGTCTTGGCAATAGCAGTCTGCCTGCCATTCACCACAGCCCCTGGAAAAGTTTACTTGTGGCTCATGCTGAAAATTAAAAATTGATTTTACTTTGGTTGCTCTCGCTAATCTGCTCCTCATCCTCCTCCTTTCACCTCTTTTTTCTCTCCTCTACTCTTACTATCTGCTCCAAGCTGAAAGGAAACTCCATTTGTGAATCTGCTCACTTGATTATTCTCTTAATCCCCTCACTTCTGCCCCCTCCCTTACTCTCTCCCTCCCTCACAGGGAAAATGCTAGCTACACGCCTTCATTCATTGATTTGGCAGCTTACTTGTTCACTTTGCCTCTTCACACGTGGTGGCTTTGTCAACAGAAGATGCATTGATTCCTTTGTTGGTGGACCCAATTCTCTGTCCTTTAAGCGCTTTCTCTTTCTGTCTTCCTCTTTTCCTCGCTTCTCTTACTCTTTATCTTTTAACCACCTGTCTGCTTTCTTTTACTTATTCAATAATTTTAATTCATTTTACGAAGCTTATTAATGCAGCCAAACCAAATGAACTAAGCTAAAAAGCTTTTATATAGAGAGACATCTTAAAAAGATAGTGCACCCACTCTCAGTTCTAAGGTTTTACATGAAAATAATCTGGTCCTTGAGGAAAGTCTTAAAAGTAGGTAAATGCAACCACAGATGAATAGCAAAATATGACATTTTACATCATCCAGGTGTGCGTTAACACAGTGCCAAGGAGGCATCACCAGTGATCTTAGAGAAGCAACTGTTGCTGTCCATCAATCTGGGAAGGGTGATAAGGTTATTTCCAAACAATTTGAAACATGTATATATTGAATCTACAGTGAGAAAGATTATTCACAGGTGGAAAACATTCTAGACAGTTACCTTCCCAGGAATGAATGTGCCAGCACATTCACCTTAAGGTCAGAGACCCTGCAAACAACCCAAGAGCTACATTTCAGACTCTACAGGTGTCAGTTAGCATGTTAAATGGTAAAGTTCATGACAGTACAACTAGAAAAAGACTGATCAAGTAGGGCTTGTTTGGAAGGGTTGCCAGGCAAAAGTCTCTTCATTTTTTAAAAATTCCAGTCTGGTTTCCGCCCCCACCATAGCACAGAGATTGTTCTCCTCAAAATCTCCAATGACCTTCTTATGGCAGCTGATTCTGGACTACTCTCCATCTTCATCCTCCTTGATCTAAGTGCGGCCTTTGACACCATCTCCCACAACATCCTTCTCAATAGATTATCTTCCATTGGCATCACCCACACTCCTCTTCACTGGTTTCAGTCTTATCTCACAGGCCGCACTCAGTCCATCCAACTTAAGTCTTTCAAATCCCCCCCTCCCCTGTTACCACAGGTGTGCCTCAGGGTTCTGTCCTGGGGCCCCTCCTCTTTACTTATCTTTTTCCCCATGGCAATATCTTTCATAAATTTTGTATTAATTTTCACTGCTTCCCAGATGACACCCGGCTCTATTTAGCCACCAAACCTAACTCATCACTCCCACCCTCCTCTCTCACTACCTGCTTGTCTGAAATCAAATCTTGGTTCACCACAATCTTTTTTAAATTAAACAGTGATAAAACTGAGTTCCTCCTTGTTGGAGCAAATTCAATTCAATTCAATTCAGTTCAATTTTATTTATATAGCGCCAAATCACAACAAACAGTCGCCTCAAGGTGCTTTGTATTGTGGGTAAAGACCCTACAATAATACAGAGAAAACCCAACAGTCAAAATGACCCCCTATGAGCAGCACTTGGTGACAGTGGGAAGGAAAAACTCCCTTTTAACAGGAAGAAACCTCCAGCAGAACCAGGCTCAGGGAGGGGGGGTCATCCGCCGCGACCGGTTGGGCTGAGGGCAAATCCATTCTATCCAAAGTCAACAGTTTCTCCCTCACAATTGACAGCTCCTCAGTTTTCCCCTCCCTTCAGGTTAAGAGCCTGGGTGTCATCCTCAACAGCACTCTATCTTTCCACTCCCATATCAATAATAATACTCGGACTGCATACTTTCATCTCTGAAATATTAATCGTCTCCGCCCCTCCCTCTCCCCACATACCACCTCTATCCTTGTCCATAGTCTTGTAACCTCCCGTATTGATTACTCTTTTATTTCACCTCCCTCTCAAATCCCTCCACAAGCTTCAAATGGTTCCAAATTCAGCCGCTCGCATATCACTAAAACCCCCTCATTTCACCTCATCACCCCAGTCCTACAGCAGCTCCACTGGCTCTCAGTTCAATTTCAAATTCAATTCAATTCAATTCTTCTAAATACATTCAAAGCCATCCACAACCTGGCCCCTCCCTATCTATCTGATCTTCTTCTCATCGCCTCCTCCTCCTGCTTCCTTTGTTCGTCTTCTTCCATCTGTCTTACTGTACCCCCTGCCCGCCTCAGCACCATGGGGAACAGAGCTTTTTCTCTCCCTGCTCCCCGACTGTGGAACTCTCTCCCACCTGACATCTGTAATATCGATTCTGTCTTCAAAGCACAACTCAAAACTCACCTGTTTAAGATAGTCTACTCACTTTAGTTGCCAGGTCATTTGAATTCTATTTCTTTTGTGTGATTGGTGTTTTGTTTTTTTGTTTTTTTGTTTGTTTGTTTTTTAAATTCTGTAAAGTGTTGGGTGTTTGAAAAGCGCTTACAAATAAAATGTAATATTATTAAAAAGAACATAGAAGCAAGACTTAGGTTTGTAAACCTACATCTGAACAAACCAGTGGAACGATGTACTTTGGACAGCTGAGACCAAAGTGGAGATGTTTGCATAATACGCAGTGCACCTCATACCACCTGTTAACCACGGTGGTAGAGGGGTAATAATTTGGGGTTGGTTTTGCAGTCACATGACCTGGACATCTTGTAGTCATAGAGTTGACCATGAATCCTTTGTAAACTAAAGTATTCCAGAGTCAAATGTGAGGCTCTGTTGAACAGCTAAAGCTTGGTGGCACATGGAAATGCTGTGCATAAACAAATGCCCACAAACCTCAAAGAACTGAAGAAACACTCTACAGACAAGTGGGTCAAAATTTCTCCAAAATAATGTGGGAGAGTGATAAAGTCATTCAGTAGTCGTTGTTGGAGGTGGAGCGTATCATAAAACTGAAGACAATACTATGTTTTAAATTACCCGTGTGAATCTGACTCTTCACTTACTCGTTCCTCTTGGTTTCTGTCTCTCTCTCTGTCTGTGTATCAGACGGCCCAGGAAGAGGTTCACTCTAAGGAGCAAAAGGTCAAACTCTTGACTGACAGTGTGAATAGTTTCATTGCCAAGGCCCCACCCACAGCCCATGATGCCTTGCACTCAGAGCTGAATGTACTGACAGCCAACTACCAGCGCCTGTGCAGCCGTCTGGATGGGAAATGTAAAACTCTTGAGGTACAATGTTGGTCTTTCTTTTCTTTTTGTAATCTCTGCTGTAATTTGGATGTGTTTATTTGCTAACCTTAGTGTGCTTTGGTACAGAAAAAAATGCAGTTTGAAATTTTAAGAGGGCGTGCACCTTGTAAGGTAATCATTTCCTTACAAGGTGCATCGAGGCTGATGCTCACATCAGTCACAGCTCTGGAAGGCATTTTGCTGTGGATGTGTTTTTAGTGTATAATAAATGCTATAGATGAGGTGAGATGCCCAGCAAAGTTTGAAGCTCATCTTTTACATTTTAGAATTTTACTGTCAAATTCTAAGCCCAGTTAAAAAGAAGTCACATGTCATAAACACAATGTTGAATGTTAAATGGACCAAACCAAGAATTACAGTTATAATCAGTCGTCCCATGAATGCCATGGGAATTTTGGGCTTTTAATTATTTCTGTGAATTGTTATTTTTCCAAGGTAGAATGATTGTACAGAATGCATCTTTAATAACTTTAAAAAGTAAGAATTGGGTGGAAAAGTTTTAATTTATTTTGGATTTTCTCTAAACCACACAGCATCAAAACTAAACATATAGGCTCAAATATATACATGCACTCACTTAAATCTTATAATAAGGAACTGAAGGTTCTACAGTGTCTTTTAAGTTGACAAAGGTTAACTGATGCTCAGGGAAGACTGAAGAAGGAAAATTGTAGATTTATGTAAGTTGGAAAGGTCTCTTGGAGCCATTTGTAAACAGCTGCAGATTCCATGATCACCAGCTGAAACAACTGTACATAAGCACAAGTTGTTCGGTTGTGACATCACTTTGCCAGGTTCTGGAAGAAGACCCAAACTGTCACCCTACAATGAGAGGAAATTGGTTAGGATGTTCAGGAACAACCTGGGAACCACCGAGGCTTAAGCCTGCTATGAACTGAAAACTTATGGAACACCAACATCACTGTCCACAGTGGAGCAAATTTTAATGGACTGAAAGGGTGCCGACCAAGAAAGAAGCCCCTGCTCCAAAATCGACAACTTCAAGCTTGACTGATATTTACCTACATAGACAAGGCAAATGTCTGTCCATCCATCCATCCATCTGCTTATCTGGGTCGCGGGGGCAGCAACCTAAGCAGAGGACCCCAGACCTCCCTCTCCCTAATCACCTCCTCCAGCTCGTCCACGGCGACCCCAAGGTGTTCCCAGGCCAGCCAAAAGATATAATCACTCCAACGTGTCCTGCGTCTGACCCGGGGCCTTCTCCCACTAGGACATGCATGGAACACCTAGTCACATGCCCAAATATTCAGACAAAATTTGCCAAAGCTTGTTGATGGCTACCAAAAAATGTCTGATTGAGGTGCAACTTGCTAAGGGACATTTAACCTAATATTAGTGTGGAAGTATGTATATGTTTGAGCCTATATATATACTTTTTGACCATATGTGGATTAGAGAAAATCCAAAATAAATTCAAACTTGTGCACCCAATTCTTCTTTTTTAAAGTCATTAAAGATGAGCTGTACAGACATTCCACCCTGGAAAGGAGTAGTTCAAAGAAATCATTAATAGCCCAAGATTACCATGAAATTCATGCCCAGGATGAGTATATGTAAACATCAGATAAAAAGTTATGCAAATTACAATATAGAGGAAATCCGTTGTTTATTTTTTTTAGATATTAGCATTTAAAATATTGCTGAGTTCCTCGCCCTATTTCAAAGTGTGACCCCAGCAATCCAGACTTAAAATTACCAATTAAGCCCCAGACTTGTGTGTGTGTGTCTATTCTGCATTGCAGGAGGTGTGGGCATGTTGGTGTGAACTATTGTCCTACATCGAGCAGGAGAATGCCTTTCTGGACCAGTTGGAGGAGAAACTGCACAAGATGGAAAACTTGCCAGGAGCATCTGAGGAGCTACAAAAGGCACTGGATGTACGTATGAAGAGAGGGATTCACATGTAAGGCTGGTAAAACACTTGGAGTAGTTCTGTCACATTACATCAGCAATGCAGTTTGGTTCCATTCTCCACACAGTTTGTGCCACCTTCAGTGGAGGTAAAGTTTGGTCAGCACAGGTTAACTGACACATTGCTCTGTGAAACAATGTTCCTTTGGCTTCTTTATAAAACAGCTTATTTTGGCAGGAGTTACATATGTTTGCATTTACTGGTTATAGTACCTGAACCTGAAACTCAGCTTAAGCTGGAAAATATAATAAATGAAAGATAAAGGAGTGGCAGAAGTGCTGTGAGTCCTTTTAATAGTAAATGAAATCCTCCATGGTGTACTGGAGCTGTGTGAGTTTAGCATGTCTGTACTTCCACTTGTGGACCCACAGGAGACTTTTATTATGAAACAGTTATAGGAAATGCAGTGTGTTTTCTGTATAATGACAAAATGTTTGCTACTATTCTATGTACTGCATGTACTGCAGATTGAAGAGCTACAGATGCTGATGAGATTAAAAAGAAAAATGAATAAAGGGAGCGAGGTGATAAACATAAGTTGCATGGCTGGTGAGCTACCAGCTCTACACAAAGCTGTAAACTTTTCACTGTTGTGTCTTTACGCTTATTGCAGCCAGGCAGCATTTGGTCCTCTGCTCTGTTTTCTGCATTATTTCAGCTTATGATAACATCAACAATCTTTTTTTTTTTTCTTACATTTTATTGAATCAGGTCAGCATCACATCCATAGAACAATATGACAAGTTATAGCTCCTTCAGTAGTTAAATTATAATTGCATTTACTTAATTTAGTTATTATGACTTATTTTACAAATTAAGTCAAGAAAAAATGTAGTCCCCTCTTTAGATTGATTGATTTAAATAAAGATTCATCTAAAAGCAAACTATGATTTGACATTTACTTTTAGACAGCAAAATTATTAAGTAATTGCGATTTCTATTATATTTTGTACTTTGAGAAGTAGGAGCTCCTGCCTGACTGAGAAAATGAAGCAAGAGGCTTATGTTTTGACCATCTTTGACCGCAGGTAGCTTTAGATATTTAGATGTTACACCCTTGGATTTGGGGCAATTAAGCAATGCAAAAAGCTTAAACCCCTTAAATCAGGACAGCTTCTTTCATTTAAGCTAGTACAGAGCATTGAAAATGCAAATAACTGCCCACTCAGATTTTTTTACTGTGTCCTGTGGCCAGTATAAGACCGTTTGGATGGATTTCAGAGTGTGTGAGTAGCTGTTAAGCACTCAGGTTACAGACATAAGGACTAATAGACTTATTTTAGCCTCTGCATGTCATTAACTAACACTCTTACACTGCAATTTCAACAAGGTGTCAAATCTCAGCATGAGTCACTCTCCAACAAAACAGTGTCAGTTTGAATGCAAAAGACAGACTGTTACAGCAGGTGATAACACAGATTTTTTAAAACTCCATAAATTAAAGTTGCCTGGACAAATGACAGTAATTGCCATGTGATTCTGGTGAATGGAGGCTACAAAGAGGACAACTTTGAGTTGTTCTTATTTCATTCTTTGTGTCTGTCATACAGAGCCTTGAGGTTCTGTTGCAGCATCCAGAAGACAACAGGAACCAGATTAGAGAGCTTGCCCAGACACTCATGGATGGAGGCGTTCTGGATGAGCTGATTCAGCAAAAATTGGATGCTTTCAACACCCGATGGGATGAACTTATGTCGAGGGTAAGACATACAGTACACCTTCTATACTACTGTAAGCTTTCACACACCATAGAAATCAACATGGAAGGAACTGTTACTTTACTGGTGTAATAAACAGTCTGCAGTTTATTTTCCTGATTCCTTAATATGTTTTAGACAGATTGTAGTTTGTATTTATTTATTCAAATATGTGCAGTTAATTAGTTTGTTTGCAAGTAAGAAAGGGATACTCACATGGACTAGTAAAGGTTTCTAACCATCCAACTATGTCAAACAAGCTGTCCAATCTCAGCAATTGTGAGATTTGTTTGGAACAGCCCAAAACTGTGAAGTGTTGAAAAAGCCACCTGAACTGCTTAATGAGCCGTTTTCAGCCTTGTTCCTCATTCTCTGGTCCTGCCATCACTGTAAAGCGGTGAAGTCCTCATAGCTAAACAGTGTCCAGATTATTCCATATAAAATCAATCAATCTGTGTGTGTACAAAAATGTGCTTGAAGCCATGCAAAATTTTAACTTCATATTAATAAAACTGTCCAAATTACAGGCACTTTTTAAATTTGCCTTGTTTTTTCCCAGCATTTTTTTCACTCTACGGCAGCAAGTCACATGAAATTTTTAGGGTCTGTAAAAAACTGCAAACGAATTTAACCCCCACTCCCAAGTGTCACAATCTAAGGCCAAAATCTTGCACCAAGTTTAATGCCTTCAGTGGTGAGTGAACACACATTGTTTTGTTGTCTGTTTTCTTATAATTCAAAGGAGAAAACTTCAAAAAGTACATTTTTGATACATTCAAGGGTCGTATCACTGCCTGGGATCACTAGGATAGCTGCCTGGTGAAAACAATTTATAGAATATAAAATGTCTCCTTTTTACCTTCTATGTTATACCAAGCATATTTTCTAGATGTGTGATATAACATGTAATAGTTTGGACCTATCACATTGATCAAAGTTTTTCAAAATTCTTGTAAGCAGAAGGAATAGGGTCACAGAGGCTTAGGTGGGAAGCACTGATTGATTTTCTTTTTTTTTTTAATGGAATGACATATTCACTATGTGTTGTGTTGAAAAGCTGAGTTTATTGAATCAGAATTTCAAGGAGACTTGATGTTAATAACTATTGTTTTGGGAGAAAATCACCTTAATTAGTTTTGAAATTGACCTTATCCTTTGTGTCCTTCTATGATTAAACAGTCCAGATAACTTAAGCCCGTGAAATTGTCAAGAGGTACTTCATCAGAGCATAAACATGAGACAGTTCATCGTTCAGCAGAAATTAAAATGTTATCATTTTTATCATTAATTTTGTTCTGTTTGAGTGTTGTCTTTCCTGAGTGGACAAAGCAATGCCCGCACCACTCTATAATTACTTTGTTAGAAACTCTGTGAAAATAAGTCTTCAGCATTGCTGCAGGTAATTAGAAACAAAACAAATGAGGGTACAACTGGACTAGTATTTTTATACAGGGGTTTTTTGTGTATTTGTCACACTTAGATGTTTCGGATCATAAAGCAAATTTCAATATTAGACAAAGATAACCAAAGTAAATACAAAATGCATTTTTTAAATGCATTCACTGACACACACATGCATCACGGGCAATTTTCTGGAGCAAAATTTGTCTCAAAAGGTTTACAAATGCATATATGATTCACGAGCGTAAACTAATGTGTGAATTTTGAGACTGCCAGCTTTGCACAGATCCACAAACGTAAGCTAGTTCAAGTGCTAGTGGGAGAACAGGACGTGGGCTTCGTGTTTTTCAAACACCTCATGAACCCTCAACTAGAAAGCATCCATTTTCCATATAGTAGCCAATGAAAGTTAATATATGGTTTAAATAAGCTGCTGCTAAATGCTGGATGCTCTCATTCTGGGAAACCAGTCAGTCAGAGCATAGCTACAGATGGGTGCAACACCATGGTTGCACATCCGTGCTGTTTCTGAATCATCAGCAATTTGTCATCAGAGTGCATCACCAAGTATACAGCTTTGTGCTCTCATCTAACAGGTTTGCTAAATCCTGGAGACTGATGCTGACTGTTCACGAACAGCAGACATACTCTTATTAAGTCTGACTAAAAGATGAAAAACTGTTTATTAGTCATTAAATTAAGCAGAGAATGGTAAGATGAACATCAATGTGTCAGACACATCACGTAGATTATATTCAAAATATGAGATTAGTTAGCATATACTCACTCGAGAGGATGGACCACTGGGATATGAGACCATGGCAACATTTTCCCAGCAGAAGAGCATCCAACATGTAGCAGTAGCTTTTATAGGTTAATATATGGCTGTAATTGGTAAACACATGTTTTCTAGTCACGGGGCGATGAGGTGTTTATTAGCTGTTCTGTTAACAAAAAAAAAAGAAGAATTCAGTTTTATTTGAAAAACACAGGAATCCACAGGAATACCACATGTCCCAATTTACCACTAGCACTTGAATGCAGCCCTCATTTGTGGATCTGTGTGAAGCTGGCTGCTGAAGAATCTTAAAACCCTACTGCACATGTGATGGGACGTGTGTGCATCAGGCTTGTGCATGAGTATTTACCAATCTGTGAGTGAGTGAAGAGAATGTCACAAATATTTTTAAACAATAGAACACAGGAAGCCTTTTGCGAGTAAAAATGATCAGATTTATGAAGTTGAAAAACATTTGTGTGTAAATCAGTAGTATTAATTCACATTTTGATATGTGCATTTGTAAAATAGTTGTATGTCTGTTCAAATTGTTGTGTATTTGTATGTGGATTGGAGCAGGCATTTTGAGTACTCAAAATTTACATACAAGTATAGTACACAAGTACAGTGATCAGCCATATCATTATGACCACCTGCTTAATATTGTGCTGTTCCCCCTTTTGCTGCCAGAACAGCCTTGCCCCATCAAGGCATGGATTCCACTTGATCCCTGAAGGTGTGCTGTGGTATCTGCACCAAGATGTTAGCAACAAATCCTTTAAATCCTGTAAGTTATGAGGTGCAGCCTCCATGAATCAGACTTGTTTGTCCAGAATATCCCCACAGATGCTTGATTAGATTGAGATCTGGGGAATTTGGAGGTCAACACCTCAAACCTGTTGTTGTGCCCCTCAAACCATGAACCATTTTTTTTGTGGCAGGGTGCATTATCATGCTGCATGAGGCCACAGCCATCAGGGAAAACAGTTTCCATGAAAATGTGTACATGGTCTGCAATAATGCTTAGGTGGTAGTGTCAAAGTAACATCCACATGGATGGCAGGACCCAAGGTTTCCCAGCAGAACATTGCCCAAAGCATCACACTGTCTCCACCCACTTGCCTTCTTCCCATAGTGCATCCTGGTGACAGGTGTTCCCAGGTAAGTGATGCCCGTGCACCCAGCCATCCATGTGATGCAAAAGAAAATGTGATTCATCGGACCAGACCACCTTCTTCCTCTGCTTGGTGGTCCAGTTCTGATGCTTACATACCAATTGTTGGTGCTTTCAGTGGTGGACAGAGGTCAGCAGGCACCCTGACTGGTCTGCGGCTTTGCAGCCCCATACGCAACAAACTGTGACGCACTGTGTATTCTGATACATTTTTATCAGAACCAGCATGAACTTTTTTGGCAATTTGAGCTACAGTAGCTCATCTGTTGGATCAGACCAGAGCCTTCACTCCCCATGTGACTCAATGAGCCATGGCCAACCATGACCCTCTCACTGGTTCACCACTGTTCCTTCCTTGTTCTCCTTTTGATAGATAATGGTCACTGCACAAGAGCTGCAGTTTCAGAGATGCTCTGACCCAGGTGTCTAGCCATCACAATTCAGCCCTTGTCAAATTTGCTGAAATCCTTATGCTTGCCCATTTTTCCTGCTTCTAACACATCAGCTTTGAGGACTAATATATCCAGTCCTAAACAGGTGTCACGATGAAGAGATTATCAGTGTTATCCGCTTTACCAGTCAGTGGTTACAGTCTTATGCCTGATATGTGTAGTTTAAATTATGTAACTTTCCCCCGCTTACAGTGCTGTCCTGAGCTCCCTTCCCAGACGTCTCAACCCCCATTCACACCTTTGTTCCAGTGACCTCAATAGGCCACAGGAAACAATGGAGCGGAGTCCTAAGTTGGTTTCAACTGAAACCACTGATTAAATATGACCCACGCCCCCTTCACACCTGGGCACATGTGTTCAAGCACATGATCAATAGAGGGTCATAACCACCTCCAGGGGACTACGCCCACAGGGGTTTAAATACCTGGGTCTCTCCACCATTTGGTTGAGAACTGAAGAAGCCTTTCGGATGAGAGGTGAAACGTCTTCAAGAAACAAAAAGAAGTCCAGTCGCCTTTTTCAAGCTCCAGAGACTACTATGACCTGGATAACTGAGAATCTACACAGACATATTTAAATTATGTAGTATATATCCTACACATTTGAAATCCTTTTGAGATGAATTTCAGTTCATATAGTTTGAGGTTCAGTATCTTGCCAAGGGACACTTGGACATAAGGCCTGGAGGAGGCAGGAAGAACACCACTAACATTCAGTTCAGTAGATGACCTCCTAAGCCAGAACTTCCCAATGGACATCTACATCAAAAATATTAACAACAGACCTGGCTTGAGTCTTATTCCTGACATTGAGACGACTTCTCAGCACTTGGCTGATCCTTGCATCCCATGACATTTCCTGTTGAACTGTGGGTTAACTAGGTACTTCTTGCTATCCTGTCTTCTAGTCACTAAACCCCTTGTTCCAGACCAGCAAAAGGTTAGTGCTGCTCTTGAACCAGTTTCAAACAATCTTTTGTTTATTTCTTTGCCTAGTTTTTGTCCTCTTTTTCTCCCCGTGTCTTCTTTCTCTTCCTTCCAGTTGTCATCAATGACATCATAGCATTCTCAGCCACTTGTGGTGATCCTCAGTGACAGATTAGACATATTTGCGCACACTTACACAGAGCTAGACATACACACAGACACACATATACATACACACTCATTGCCCTCTATGCTGATCGTCCCTTACAATAGAGCCAGATTAATGTTCTCCTTGGTGCCTGATAAGCCTTCTTTTGTTTGTCTGCCCGTCAGACACTCTGTGTGTGTGTGTGAGTGTGTGTGCGTATGTGTGAGACATTGTCTTTTCTTTTATTAGTATTTTTTGTGAGGAACATTGCAGAAGCCTTTGTCCCTTGTTTTGGTGTTTATGCTAGCATGTGTGCATGTAAGGTGAGACTGGGCAGCTCTGAGCCCTGTTTGTTTGTTATCTATAAAGAAGACAAGGAGCTGAGAGACAGGACCAGAGTTTTTGTGAGTATCTCTGGAAATGATAGCTGGAGAAGTAAACATGTACAGAGACCAAAATATTGCCTTTATTTTTTCCTTCATTGACCTGAAATTATGGCATTGAGGAAATCATTATTTCCTTTCTTAAATCTGTTAGAAACTTGATCAGTGCTGTATGAACAGCACACTGAAATCACTAGCCAGTTTCACAGTCTTTCCAGGGACTTCAGATTACCTTTGAAACGTTAATGTTTTAAACATAATATGCACCTGAAATGCTCCATAAATATCACATTAGTCTGAATATAGAATGAGCTTGATTGTATCATCCAAAGTTGTATTTGAGTAAAAGTCTCTTTAAGGAAAGGAAAGACTTCAGGGTTCCCTGAGATACCAGTAATGCATGTTCAAAGTCATTTTCTTATGCAAATGAAATGTGGTTATATACAAGCATACAATTTTAGTTTTTATCCTCCCACCCTGACATAAAGTAGGAGGATATTGTCGTCATACTGTCCATCTGGGCATCTGTTTGATCATCTGCCAAAAAGTGATTTCCAGTGTTTCTTTTTTTTTATGTGTAATGTCTTTGCTTATATTGGTAAATACAGTCAACAGGATTTATGAATGGCTTATATATAAAATGAAGAAATTAAGTTTTTTAAGTATCTTTATGACTGCGCTATTGTATCTAGATTATAATCACTCCAGTTCTTTTTGACCACTTCGAATATCTTGAATTATCCTGTGATGTTATTTTTGTGGCAATTTCTACTGCCCTCTTGGACAGATCTGTCTATAAAAAGATATTTTTAATGTCAATGACAGAATGACAGTTTTTACCCAGGTAATTAAAGAATATATAAAAGTCCATCCATCCATCCATTCGCTTCCGCTTATCCTGTTCAGGGTCGCGGGGGGGCTGGAGCCTATCCCAGCTGTCATAGGGCGAGAGGCAGGGTACATATATATATATATATATATATATATATATATATACGCACAACAGCCAATCACTTTTTGGCACAACACCGGAGTCTGTCTACACACACAGCAAAGAACAAAGAAGTGGAGCCATTACCGAGACGGTGAGCTCGGGTGGAGTGAAAGAAAATGTTTTTCTAGCATCCAGAGCAGCAGCACTTGTTACTGTAATCACCATTAAAAACTTTACTAAGAAAAAGCTGGCTGGAGTCCTTTAACAAGCTCCAATGTGGAGAGAAGCGAGCTTTATCGCTGCTCCCATCCACCAACGTTTGTTTTAGACAGCGAAAAATCCTATGTAAAGCTACAGAAGTTAAAATAAGATATGCAGATAAAATTGTTAACTTAGCCTGATTCGATGTTTAAATTAGGCAGCGTGCTGAAGGCTGTCAACAGCCATCATACTTTAGAGTCATATAAAAATAAATAAAATATTGAAATGTAAAAATATATATTTTTTTTTTTTGTAGCATCTGTTTTCTGCAGCAGGAAATCTTGCATCAAAGGGAAAACCCCAGTTTGTGTTGCTATGCTTTCTTTCCTTCATGCTACTTTAAAAACACACTCATAATGACTCATTCACTAGCACAATTAAGCATGCAGACACACATGCACAAAAGCACGTACACATCACTGCACTTGTGGTTATTTATTTTTAAGATAACGTTTTCTTGATTTTAATATGACATGTAAATCCACTGAACAGGTTTAGTTTTTTTTTTTTTTCCCTTTTACACCTAATAGTGTAAATAGTTAAACTATTAAAAACACTACAATTTTTGGGCGCCTGGGTGGCTTAGTGGTGAAGCCGGCGACCACATACACATGCCATGTTGCGGTGTCGGGGGCAAGGGTTCGCGTCCCAGCCCGTCGCCAATTTACCCACGTACCCCATTTCCTGTCTCTCTCCACTGTCGATAAAAGCCACTGTGGCAAAAAAAAAAAACAACTCTAAAATTTAAACCAATAAGCAGTTTGTTTTAAAATGCCTGTTTTTCTCTTTTGAATATTTATTTCTCCTCATTAATAAGGCAAAAGTATTTCTTATCCCATTATTTGATTAATCAATGGAATATTTCATTCCTAAAATAGCCCTGCATGATATTCATATTCCTGATTGTTTGGTACCCTTTGTACACTTTGGCTGTATTTATGTGAAGTGGAGAGGAAGCAACACTGCTGCTACTGCTATGATAATATATGCTAATGATATGCAGCCTCTTTCTCATGCCTGATTGGCTCTTGTTCACAACTGCTGCCGTCATCACTACATGTCAGATTGCGTGTGTTGGGTGGTGATAAAGATATATATTCATGAGCTGATGACTACAGTTATCAATGTTTGTCTAAATATTTAATCTCATCAAGTTTTCATGCATTATGAACAAAGACATGGAAGATGTTTGCACTAACATTAGGAGAACACAAGGCTTAGTCTGGCTCAGGCCTATATTTAGGGCCATTATCCTTCTGTATGGGATTACTATGCTCACCTGTAACCACATGCATTGAAGTCTTCTCTCTCACACACACCAACTCACACAGCTTCACATATGATGTAATCAGAGTGTTTACTAGTTAATCTTGTAAGTAGTCACCAGGGGAAAGGGTGGAAGGAAACACAGCAGCAGACGCTGAGACACGTCGCTGATAACACTGAGAGGACATGAGAGAGAAACACCGGAGTCCATTCTTCAAGAGGGTACACACAGGAGGGCTGTGTATTTTTGTGTATATGTAGTCCTGTCTTGTGTATGTAGTTGTGTTTGCATGTTTATGTGCTAATGAGTGGTGAGACTGCTTTACTGCAGTAAAATCACCTCAACAGGCTAGAAAATTAGCAGTTTTCAAAGTTAAAAAGTTCATTTTTAAAGGATTAAAACTGATTTGCATACCCAATCAAAATGGCAGCCTTTGGCAGCTAAATTAATGTGTAGAATTTGTGTCACTGCAAGAGCAACAGCTGACACAAGAGGATGGCGTCACAGCTGCGTCACCAGCTTTGTACAAAACTGTAAGCAGCCACGGGCAAAAAGGGAAAGAGTGCATGTCGTTAGCTTATATGTAAATAAAAAATTCAGCAGAAAACAAACAGTAAGCTAGCTACATGTTACCACCTAATAATAATAATAATAATAATAATGTATGTTACAGGAAAAAATCTGAGAAAGAGACATTACTAGCTAAAATTAAAAATGCATACTCACAAGCTAAAAGCAAAGAAAGAAAAAAACGAGCATTTCACCACCAACTAAAAATTAACAATAGAAGATGCAGTAGATTTTATCTGTTGATGACGGGAAGCTTGTTCTGCTCCAACAGCAAAAAATTAATAATAAAATAACAGTAAATAAAAATGTTTAACGTAACGTTTAACTGGGAGCTGGTTCTACAGGAGAGGGGCATGACCTTTAGTTATCGTTAATAAGAGCTAGTTATTGTTGTTGTTCTAATTTACATGTGTTAGAAAAGTCTTCTGAGTAGATGCGATGTGTTTCCTGTTTCCCCAGGCAGCACTCAGGCAAAAGGAGCTGGAGACGAGTCTCCAATGGGCCCAGGAGAATGACAAGACGCTGAAGCAGATCCAGGAGTCTTTAGCCAACACAAACCGTCACCTTACTGCGTACCTGGCTGATCAAATTGATGCTCAGCAGATACCACAGGAGGCTCAGGTAGCCATAGGACTACACTCTTCATATAAACTTTATATTCATATGATATTTTACAGGACGAGAGGCATTTCTGTCCCACTGCAACCAAGTAAGACAGAATTCAGAATAATATCCTAGTTTTACAAGACAAAATCTTAATATTTTGAGGAAAAAATATTATGCTTTGAGGAAAAGCAAAATATTTGAACATCTTTCATGTCAGTGTATGGACAATAAAGGCAGACATTTTGCAAATATTTAAGGGTTACAATGTTTGACTAATTATATTTTTTCAGGAAAAGGTTGCAATGATTAAGAAAAAAAAAAGTGAAATATTTGATTTATAAAGACCAGAAACTGAAGTGGAAAAAACATCTTTGCAAAATTCAAACTGTAGAACAGCAGACAACAACATCCATGTTTTAAGAAATAAAATATATCTAAAGGAATAACTATAATTAAATCATAATTAAGTTTCAGTTTTCTTTATTGTGAAGTAAACTCCAAAGTAAACTCCAGCTTTATTATTATGAGGGAAAATTGCATAACATTAATATTGACTTCCTCTGAATAGTTTATAGTGTTGGAATAAATGAAAACAAAAGTATAAAATATGTGTTAAGCCAGTCTTAAAAAATAATGTTTAAATATTTAAAGAAATATTTTTTCAATGCATTGTAGTATTTATATACGAAATATTTTTGGTACTGCTTAAATAGACAGTAATATCAAAAAATCTGATAGATGATGAAGATGAAGATGACTGTTGATGTAACCTTTAATGCTGGATCATTTTGATCCCTCATCTGGCATTCCAAGCCTGAATATTCTGAACAAAAGTATGAAACGTTACAGTGTAGGACATTCAGAACCACTGGACTTCACACCAGGGTGTGAAGGCCTCTGAAACTGAAACCAGAGTCCACTTGGACACTTTCACCAGCTTCAAAGTCTCTCCTTCAGGGGGAAGCCACACCAGCCTTGACTCTGGTGTTATCCTCTATTACCCTGAGGCAAGTTCACCTTTTCAAATGTTCTTCCACTGCTCTCACTTTTCCAGGGCAGTGTGCGTTGTCAATCTCAGCCAAGGGAGTGACTCCCATGATTCCCTTCCAAAACATAGAGTAGCTTGGATTACATCACACACCTAAGTTTCTACAAGAATCAGGTGCTGTCTGTGGAGATGGTACCTCAGCATTGTCTGTTTGAGCTCCACATCTGTGACTGAAAAAACACAAACATGATATATTTTACTAATATGAATATAACATTGTATCACAGCTGGAGTACTGTTAATAATTATCATTTAAAATAATACATTTTTAGAATGTAAATGTAATGTACTTAGTTTGTTTTGGGGCCCTGGTTCACACTTAAGTTAGCATTGCATAATTGGAGTCTAATGCAGAATGCCACCACTGCACGTCCCCAGCCAGATTTTGTTTGTATTTTAATGTAGAGCTCTCAAGTTGTTCTGTTCAATCAGCTTAGGCACTCCATGAACCCCTCAGACACTGTGCTTGAGTCTTTTACCCTAAAGTGTGAGATTTCATTTTCTGATAGAGACGCCATTACTCCATACGATCTTTAAAATGAAGATTTAGAACTTTGAAGATTTAATTAGTTTCACTTTAACATCAAAGACCATTTTCTCTGGTTCTAGGTGAGATTTACTGAATGAAACAAAGGATTAGGGAATAAGTTAGTGTCAGTAGTCAAAGGCTGCACTTCAGTCATTAAGCAGTGTCAAGCCTGCTCTGACATAATCAATAACTGAGACAGCTATGTGGCAGGCACATAGAGAAGGAAATGAGCAGAAAGTGGAGGGTAATACACGGATAGCTCCAGTCTGTGTGTTTGTTTATAAGTATGCAGAGGAAAGTAAGAGGGAAAGGCAAATGCTCTTTTTCTCTCTGTGGTCCTAATTAAGCCTGGAGCTTCTTTAGATATGGACAGCAGACACACACACACACACACACACATACACACACACACACACACACACACACAGCTTCTGTCTTTTTTTCTCTTCCTCTAACATCTGCTTTGTCTACATACCTCCACATGCATCTTCTCCTTTTTTGTGTGCATCTCTCTCTCTCTCTCTCTCTCACACACACACACACACACACACACACACACACACACACACACACACACACACACACACACACACACACACACATACTTTCCAGACTAATCAGATGGTGGATCCTGAAATAATGACTGGCAGTGACAGAATCAGTGATAGGAACATAACAGAGAGTGTGGGAGTAGGGAAGGGCTGGAGAGATTATCTCCACAGTGTAAAGGATGGCATTTCTCTCTACTTCTTTCTTTCTCCATCTCTCTATCTCTGTCTCACTCTTACGGACACACACATACACACAGGAGGATAAAAGGATGATTACGTTGTTGGAATGGTGTGGCTCAGCATTACCAGGCAAGTGTGTGTGGTGGTGATGTAGAGTTACACGAATCTTCCATCTTCTCTCTCCTTGATATCTCTTTCCCCCTTGTGGTCAGCAGAAGGTTGTACACTCTCACTGCACTTGAGCATTTTTTTTTTCACTTTGACAGACCTTATTCTGTTTACTTGATTTATGTAATTTTAAGAAATCAACATTTTTTATTATTGCTGTTAGGCTGCAGTTAGTCATTTAATGATTATTTGATTGTGATTTTGTTTTCTGTTTGTTTGTTTTGGGGGTGATTTTGCATTTATGTATTATGCGTGTTTGTGTATTTACAAGAAAATCCAGTTGGAGCTGAGCAGCCATGAGAGGACCCTGGAGGACTTAACGAAGAAGAATCAGGGCAAGGAGCCTTCCCAGAGGATCACGGGACAGATGGACCTTACCCAGGTATACATTCACGGGTGATCTGCTGAAATGTGTAGCCAGTATGTGTAAGATGAGCTTTGAACAGCGCTTACTACTTATAAACATTCAAATCACATTTTTTTTCATCTTAAAATTACATATTAGTGTATGAATGCAAATATATTCTCAGTCACCCTTCATCTGTAACTTGGATATTGTGTTCTACTTTTTACCTCTACATTAGCCCTTTGTATTATTATTATTATTATTATTATTATTATTATTATTATTATTATTATTATTATTATTATTATTATTATCCAACGAAATATAGAGTGGGAGGATATTATCGTCCATCTGTCCAACCTGGTGTCTGTGAGGTTTTATCTTTCCCAAGGAGTCGAGCCATGAAATTTGGGATATGTGTTCTTTACTTTTGCGCAACGCAATATTCATATTCCTGGATATTTAGTACCCTTTGTACACTTTTGCTGTATTTATCTGGAGTGGAGGAAAGGAGAAAGTGGAGGATTCTCCATATCTAGCAACTGACCGACCAACCTGCTGGCAGCAGATAATGAAAAACTGGGAAATCCCAAATATCCAAGTAAAGAGACAGTCTGTTATAGTCACATCAGTTCAATCTGCAGCTATTGATTAGCCTGTGATGCCAACATTGTCTATCATGTTGGTCAGGGTTAACACATGTTATACATGTTATACATGTAGTATGGATGCATTATGCAGTAATATTCCTGTACACACAAGTATGATATGGGAATACCTTCTGAGTATGTATTATATCTGGCTTATTGTCATAGATTATATAAATAGAAAGACATTGTGTAGTATATACCTGTGTACAAGAGTGCAGTACTTTCTCTAACTTGTTTCTCATTGAAATATTTTGTGTCTGTAGGATGTGGTTACCAAAAAATATTTGTAAAGATAATCACAGAACATCAACCTCCTAAAATTATTTTGATTTAATGATTTTTTTTTTAATACTGAAAACATATTACTAAAAGTATTTGGATAAGTAGTGATCATCCAGGACTTTTTGTCTAGTTTATAACTTTGTGTGTGTGTGTGTTTTTCCCAGAAAATGCTGGCAGATGTGTGGACCAAGTTCCGTCTTTTCCAGAAGCCGGCCAACTTTGATTCTCGGCTGGCCGAGTGCGAACGTGTGCTCTCTGGGGTCAAAAGTCAAATGGCAGTGCTGGACATCTGCAGTGTGGAGCAGGACGTGGTGCAGTCACAGCTGGAGCAGTGCATGGTGGGTATTCGTGTCACAGATGGACTGATGGATGAACTGATAGATTCTCTTTTAAGTGGCTTCTGTCCCTTTGGGTCTAACAGAAGCTTTACAAGGTGCTGAGTGAAGTGAAAGGGGAGGTGGAGACAGTTATAAAAACAGGCAGACAAATCGTACAGCGGCAGCAGACTGAGCAGCCCAAAGAACTGGACGACAGAGTAACAGCCCTGAAACTGCTGTATAACCAGATGGGAGCTCAGGTTAGGACACACACAGTTAAATAGCTCCACCAGCATAATCAAAGAAGCCTCAGTGAGATACCTTGCTTTGCTTTGTTTTGGGGTTTTTGTTTGTTTTAACTGTGTGTAGGTGACTGAGAGTAAGTTGGAGCTGGAGAAGAGCCTGAAGTTGTCGAGGAAGCTGCGTAAGGAGCTGAACGGGCTGACAGAGTGGCTTGCTGCCACTGATGCTGAGTTGACGAGGCGCTCTGCAGTGGATGGAATGCCGAGTGACCTGGAAGCTGAGGTGGCATGGGCACAGGTACAACCTACATGTGTACAGTGACATACAGACAAGCCTTAAAGAGTGACCTTCTGGAGTTCTGGGGTTTAAGAGACAACATCCCTTATGTGAGCTCAGGTGACTGATCAGCACTTTATTACGAACACATTCATAATGAAGCACTTTATTATGAACACATTCATAATGAAGTGCTTAGGATCCTTTTTATCCATTAAATCTGAGGTCTTGTGTGTTCAAACTTAAATTCACTTAAAATTATTATAGTAAGGTATGGTGGGTCTTGAAGCTCAAATGGATCTAAATTAGTTAGTTCACAGCTAAGTAAATTGTAAACACAACTGGTACAAAGGTATAAAGTGGAAAATATTATAATATTTCCTTTTTACACATCCAGGATCGATGTGGAAGTTTGTATTCCAGTGATCACTTGTATCTAGTTTGGTGTTCACCAGCACCTGACTGAAATAGGTGTCTCTTTAGCTGCTAATTGCTATTCATCATCTGGTCTCTAGCTTAATGCTGGACAGGTGCAGAGCATTTACTGCTCCCAGAAAATACCAAGAGAGTGAACCACAAAAACAAGGTTGTAAGGCTGAAAACTGAGTGGAAAGTAGGTCAAATGCACCAAAGAAAAAGTCTGCATTATAAGTTTGTCACAAGGAGTTATGCCTTTATTTAAAAATAAAAAATGTAAAAATTAAGATGTCAGTCCATTATCATATGCTATCACTTCTCTCTTCCCTCATGACCTTGTCCCCTAATTCTTCTCTCAGTCCATCCACGGGGAGACAGAGAGACATCAGCCGCAGCTGCAGGCAGTCGTGGACCTTGCCGAGGCCCTAAAGGCTGTGCTGCGGGGCCACGGAGGTCTTGTGGATGACAAAGTTAGCCTGCTGCACTGCAACTGGATTGCAGTCACATCTAGAGCAGAAGAATGGCTCAATCTGCTGCTGGTCAGAAATAGAGCTGAAATCATTCTGTGTTACTATTCTTACTGTACTTTTCATTTATCTGTCATTTTAGTGCTAATATTATACCTGACTTGCTAAATATAGCTCTCGGAGGTGTCATTGCTTGCAGCATCAGGAGAATCTGATTTCACATTTCTCTCTTTCTGTCTTTCTTTGCTTCTCTTTCAGGACTACCAGCGACAGATGCAGAAGTTGGATGGAGAAATACAGGATGTGAATGGATGGATCAATGGTGCAGAGAGAAAAATGGATGAGATAGACAACCAGGGACCCAATGACGCTGTGCTGAAGGTTGTATTGTTTATGTATTCAAATTTTTTTTTCATATATATCATATGTTTGTTTCATGCCTTTAATGAAGACAGTTTCTCCACCTGACATACTGTATGTGCCTTGGGACCTGCAGGTGTTGCGTGCAGAGCTGGAGCTCACCAGAGGAAAGATGGAGGAGGTAAGGTTTCTGGCCCAGGAGCTAATGTCCACCAGGGGGGAAATCTGCCAGGCCCAGGTCAGGCCCAAGTTGGAACAACTTAACCAGAGATTTGACAACATCTCTCAACGCATTGCCTCTGGAATGGTAGGGAATATTAAAATAGTACAATTATATTAACTTTTAGAGCAATAACAGAATCCGTTTTAAATGTTTCATGCTATTCAAATTTTTCGTTGATTGATAAAAATCCATTATTTTACTTTAACAGACTTCAAATTCTGGTTGCTCTTTAAATGTGCTTCCAAGTCTCACTACATTGGCCTCAGACTGTATAAATTAATTTACTTTCTCTTGGCTGTGAATGATTGTCCTTTCCTCACTTACGTCTGTGTGCCTGTGCATCTTTGCCATGGGCCTGTGTGTGTGCGGCAGACGGCAGCATCAGCCAAGGAGCTGGAGCAGTACCACAGTGATGCACAGGTCTGGCTTGAGCTCCTGGAAGAAGAAGTCAAGCAAGGGGAAAACCTGAAGGAAGAAGACTTTATGGAGGGCAAGGTCTCTCAATCTCACACCAAGCGGCAGTTGCAGTTGGTCTGATTTCCAGTCTTTTTCTGTGTGGACTAACTAACCAAGGGTGTGTGTGTGTGTGTGTGTGTGTGTGTGTGTGTGTGTGTGTTTAGGACTGTGAGGAAGATGCAGTTAAGGAGTTATTGTTAAAAGGGGAGAATCTACAGAAGAGAGTCCCAGATCTGGACAAGAGAGAGGAGATCAGACTTAAGCACAACCAGCTGAACAGCAAGTACAACACAGTGAAGGTAACGTAAAGTGAAAGCATGGAAGATCTTTACAGCTACTCTTTCAGAGGGGCCATTAGGACTGTTAGTAATATATCCAGTAATATGAGGAACTTCCACCTTTGTGGCTGTTATCATCTGTTCAGTGATCTGAGCTGCTCTGTAGCAGTAACAGGGTCCTGCTCATCAAAAGAACATGTTTATCTCCTCGTACTTTAAAGACTTATAACAGTTTTTCTGGCTCCTCCCCTCACAAATAAAAGCCAGCATTTTTAAAGTCTACTAATTAACATTTTACACCTCATTTGTAGAAAATGTAGAAAACATTAAAGACACAGTAACTCATATCATATGACACATGAGCTGTTGATCATCTCTAATTAATTTAATTGGGTAGCCAAGCCCTGTTATATGTGTTTAAAGTAACTAAAACTATACTTTATGATTTTATAACATTGTGATATTGTAACACTTAGCACTGTACCCATTAATTTGGTGGTTAGCATGAGTAAAAGTGATATAATGCCACTGACAATCAACCAAAATTAAAGAAACAGTTACACTGAATGAAATACCAACTGTCTCTTGGTTTGAACATTGCTGATAAAAGAAAAACATAATTTATTGTTCACTAAGTAAAAATCTAAACTTTGTCTACCTGCTTTCAGAAATTTAAATTGATAAATGCTACATATTTTAGATTTAAATAACTTGTGTGCATACTGTATAATCGACTCCTCAAGGTGCTTAATGTAATTAAGGTGACTGTTTGTTGTCATTTGGTACTATATCAATAAAATTGAATTGACCTGAATCAGATCCCTAAGGTTACATACAGCACTGTACAAAAGCCTTGAGTCACCCTTAATATTTTGCTAGGAAAATGGGAAACAGGTGTTCAGTGATTTATTGAAATGTCCGCATACAGTACAACGAAATACAGGCTTGAAGACAAAACAAGTTTGTACAGTTTTAACTGCTCCATATTTGTTAGGGCCACGTTTATTCTTAAGGCTTTTTTTTTAATATTTTCTCTAAGTAGTCTTCAGAAATCATTCTCCAGGCTTCCTGAAGGACATTTTAAAGCTCTTCTTTGGATGCTGGCTACTTTTTGTTTTGTTCTCTGTCAAGTTGATCCCACACTGCTGTAGAAGTGTGTGTGCCATCTGTGAATCACATCACTGACAGGCAGAATAAGGATCATAAATCTATTATGTGCTTCAATTGGCACAAAACCTCGACTAAGTGTGGTAAGAGATATTTGGTCTGATGAGTGATTTGATATAGTTACCTACAGCTTCAGATTCAATCCTGTTCCAATAAACACACATTGTTTTTATAGTTGAAATACAAATTTCCAACCTTGGAAGCCAAATTTGTTTGGTGTGTGTGACAGTCCTGATAAAAGTCTTGTATTTCCGCGTCCTCCTAATAATAACCTGGAGCCTGTAGCTTGCAGTCATCCACACATTAGTCTCCCAGACCTAGCAGAACAGTCATATAGAGTAAGTATGAAGTTACCAAATTGCTGTATTGTAACATCTCACCTGTGGTCAGATAGCCTTGAGAGTCTCTGTCAGGAGCTATAGCGGTATGTAGGAGACAGACAAGATAATGAGTCTGTGAGGAAAGAAGTAAGCTTAAATGAATGTTATTGTCCTTCCTAGGTATAGCTTTGCAATGTTTTACTTTGCATACAGGTTGATGCAGTAACAGCAGGTCAGCTGGATAGTGCTGATGATGAAAAACTGCATCATATAAAAGATATTCATATGTGTATATATATATATATATATATCTGTGTGTGCATGTGTGGGCACGTGGATGTAGGACCTGCGTTTACTTCGGAACAGGAAGGCATTGGCCATCGCTCCCCAGTGGTACCAGTACAGGAGGAAGTCACACGATCTGCTGGCCTGGCTAGATGACATTCAACGCAGAGTGGACTTACTGCCTGACCCCCCCGAAGGAGAGAGGGTCAAGGTGACAGTGCATACAGACAGTGCATACAGAAACACACACACACACACACGTACGTACATACACACTTCCATTCATAAACCAGCACTTCTTTGTATTTTCTCTTTGGCTTTTCTCAAACAGCCTGAATTTCTGTTTAGCTTCTTCATCACACAGCTCTTCGTTTCCCACATTTTCTGCCTTTGATCTTTCCTCATTTGGTGTGGTTTCTCTCCTCCCTCTCCCCTTCTCCAACTTTTGGACAAACATTTAATATCAAAAAATTGCAGCTTTTAGCATATGGGAAAGCTTCCTGAACAGCTGTTCAAGGAAATCTTTTTCTTTTTTTTTTTTTTTTTTTTTAAATCATTGATTGATTGATTTTTTTTTTTTTTCTAGTGGACCCAGAGTTGGGTGTGATCATCATTAAATAAGGACCAGATTCCTTTTGAGAAAGCATTTAACTTAAAGATGTTATTTTCAAATTTAACATTGTTAGTTGCTTAATGATGAACATTCCTATTCAATTCCATATACCATAGGTCCCTACTACAGCAGCCTTATTTGGTCTTTTCATGAAAGTAGCTTTAGACATTGTCAATATTATAATAAAGTCGTGTACTTTACTTATATGCATTTTACAGTTTCTTTAATTATTAATTTCTTAGCCCTTACAATTCAAGGTCATAATCCTAACTATGGTAGCCGCTGTAGGACAAACAGCTTCAGCCGCTGTTCATCTATATTAACAGTAGACTGTCAGTCTGCTATTTACCTCAGCAGGTATCCACATCTATTTACTCTGGAGGAGCTCAAAAACTTTGCAAAAGGAGTCTGATACAAGTCGATGACTCGGTGAAGCTCACTTCTGACATATGACTGAGGTTGTTGAGGATATCCTGTATTTTTCTGTTGTAAGCAACGCTGTTTTTGCCACTGTTAGCTGCTGTTAGTCGGTGTCTGAAACTTTCTTTGAAGTGGAGCTAATATTGTTTGACTTGGACACTTACCACATAAACTTTCATATGATGTGAGAATGTAATCAAACTGTTTATCAGTGGGAAAATGTGATTTTAAGGATACTCAAGCCTAACATTGGCTGGCATAATGTTATATGTTAGCTTATAACCAGCTGCTGTTGTTTTTTAGCCAGCTTATTGTCAGCTGTCTGGAGGTGGGAGGGTCACATGTCTAACCTGCTGAGTAATAAATGTTCTCATCAGGAATAAATGAGAACATTTATGCATGTTTTCGTGTGTTAGAGCCCTGACTTCAGTTCAGAAGATGAGGCTTAAGGTACGGAAGAAGAGCATGAGGTGGAACTGAGGAAGGAGAGCGCAGTAGAGGAGGAGGAGAAAAATGTAATGAGAAAGAGATGATGAAAATATAAATATATACATATATTGCTTGAAAGACCTGTCCATCTAGGCCACTGTATTCAAAATTGTGGGGGTAAAATGGGGGCTTCCACAAACTTTTGCCCACTCCTATGGCTTTTTAATGGATTAATTCTAAGTTTATGTCAATGCATCAATTGTTGGAAGACATAATTACACGTTAATTAATGTATATTTATGAATACCACTATTTTTCTCTATTAAATAACCTTAAAAAATATTTACTGTACTTTTCAGTTTTAGAAATTGCAACACTAAATATTAAATACTGGTTAAATAGCAGCTAGATGTAGCCAATCCTTGTATCCCTAACCACTATTGAACAAGTATCATCCATCCACCCATTTTCTTCAGCTGATCTAATTTATTTATCTATTTATTTACTTATTTATTTATTTGTTTGTTTGTTTGTTTGTTTGTTTGTTTGTTTGTTTGTTTGTATGTATGTTTTGGGGGGTGCTCTAATGGTTTGTCCAGCGATTTCTTATTTTTATTAAAGGCTTACATACAAAGCTGTGTACCATTAAAGTACATTTCAGTCTGATTTCTAGAAGGTGTGAGAGGGACACCCTGGGCCCCACCAGTTTCCCTGCCCCTCCCTGACTCTTTGTTTGTGTTTCACTTTCAGATGATCACTATGACATTTCGCTAAGTGGACATCCCACCCACACGTCTCAGACTCACCTGTCATTGCTGCAACAGATATTCCTCACTGCCTATCTGTCTGTGTCTCTGTCCATCTTTCTGTCTGTTCATGCAGCCCTCTGTTTCTTTTCAGCCACATACTGCTTAGTTCACACACAGCACTTACTTTTCTGTACTGCCCAGTGACTGTACTGTTTCTCTGTATGAATAAAGGCTTAAGGCAACCGGTGCCTTGTAATTACAGCACCAGTTTCTTATTGAAATGGAGCTACATACCATACAGATATACAGTCTAAACTCTCTGTATATGTTTATATGTGACATTGACAAACAACACTTTGTCCCTTTTGTCAGTGTATTGTCTCTGATGGGTAAATGATCTGCCGATGGGTAAATGGAAGTGGTATCTGTCATTATTTTGTGCGTGCGTGTGTCTGTGTGAGTGAAAGAGAGAGAGAGAGAATGAGAATGTGTTTCCAATACATCTGCATGCCTCTCTGTGCTTGCCCTGTTTGGGCCCCATCCAATAGCAAGTGACCTTCCCCATTGATTTTGTTCAATAGGAAATTGGCTCAGAGTTCGACAAGAAGAAGAAGGAGCTTAAGGAGGTGCAGGGCTTAGCCAATCAGCTTTCAGAGGCTGGAGCCACCAGTCTAGTGGAGCCCCACCAACTCCAGCTCAACACACGCTGGGTTGACGTGGAGGGCAAGTTCATACCCTTCAAAAGACGATGTGTGAGTTTCAGTAGGCACAACTTCTGTATCTACAGTACTAACAGAAAATACTACAATTATAATAATATTAATGCTCAAATCTCTTAAAGGCAGTATGTGAATAGATTAACAATTGTTTTCTAATTATCAGCATGAAATCTGCTTAAAGCAACCCTCTTCAAACAGAGGTTAGGAGCAGTAGCCTTACAGTAATCTTTATAGTTAATAAGTATCCTAGTTAATAACAGTCTGTTTTATGATATTCAGTCTAGAGTGGCAAAAACAACTTTTGTCAGCCAATGAAGAGTGTTCTGATTGAGTTCTGATTAACAAGCTAATATTGCTAGCACAAACCTGACAGCTGTCAGCAGAATTTGTTATTCTATATAAGTTAGACAACTATGATATGCTAGCAGGATTATTTAATCATTTACTGCTGGATTCAGAATTCTTGATGATTTTTTTAATAGGTGGTGGTTAGTATAGAGTAGTATCAGTGTTTTCATCTACTACAATTCACTGCGCAATACACTGAAGTCACTTCACATTTTTCTCTGTTTATCCACAAACAAAAATGTCTTAAATATTGCTGTTTTTACATTTTGTTAAATTCTATCAAAGTGAATTCAGTGTTGCATTCAGTCAAAAATGTTAGGGTCCTTAAGGATCTATAAATTGATAGTACACTATATTTAGATTAAAAAAAAAGTCTTTAAAACCAGGATTATCACTGCTCCAAGGGAAAAAAAAGAAAATCCAAGTTGCTTTTTATGTTTTTCTTTGCTGCATCCTCATCCGCCTTTTACCTGTACACAGGAGGCACCCTCACATGTCCGAATTTCATTGGTTGCTTTGTCTTGCTCTGTGTCACTGCATGCCTCCTATACTGCACCAACCAATCACATTACTGGCAGTTCCCTGATCTGCAAATCAATGAAGATGTATGTATCCTGTAAGCCAGTGACAGGAAATCAATGTACCTGAACTTATATGGTATCAACTTAGACAAATACACATCTAAACTGTCAAATTTCAAATTCCACTAATCAATTTCTTCAGGTGATCTGAGACCAGTCTTAAGCACATTAGTATCAATTTGCCTTTCTAAACATTGCTCTGTTACAGCGTTGGCAGTAAACTTTGAGCTGCCAATGCCGCAGATCTGCTCTGGCTCTGGAGACACTTTAGTGCTCAGGGCTTCTTGAGCATTAATTGTTAAGTGAGAGTGATGAACTTCATTTTATATTCTTCAGACTGATTTGGCTACTCTGTAATGTAAACTGTACTACAGCACCAGCTTCCCATCTTATTTTGTATATTCAAAAAGTTTTCGAATTAAGTTATTTTGATAAGTTTATCTACATTTATTCACAAAATTTGATGCTGCTGTATTTTAACTGATCACAGCAATCATATGAGGCTCATCAATGCAGTGTGTTTATGATACTGCAATGCCATTGTGATTACAGCAAGTATGTATTTTATGCTCATAAAGTCACTTTTATTGTTTTATTCAGTCATATTTGAGTGTTTTCGTGACAGCAAACACAAAACTGGTGACCACAAAAATGACTTTGAAAACTGCAGTCATTGTTGGCACAAATTGTAATGCAGACTGGTAACAGAGTTGCAGGTGAGGCGGTAATAAATAAGGCCGCTTCATCAACACACAGAACCACACATCTGGCCACCTGTTAGCACCAAAATAGAGCCTTAGTTGTCTCCATCTCCTCTAAGTGCCTGAGGAGCAGTGAATCACTATACAGCTGATGCCCATCCTCTTACAGTGCAGATGTGTGTTAACTCTAAGTTGTTCAAGAGCAAAGCGAGATGAGAGGGAGAACACACAAGCATTCACTGAGGATGCAAACTCAAGAACCTGTGTGGAACTGTCGATATCATCCAGCTTCATTAATGCTGTACCTACACTGATTTCATTTTAAAATGCTGGAAAAGAATCTCTTTTTGCTGATAGCAAATCTGTTAATTTTGACAAATGAGAGACTCAGAGTTATTGTCAATTAGTGTCCCATTGACCTGGAACATAACCTAATTAGCCTAACCAATTAACCTAATCAATTAACCTAATCAATTCTGTTATTGTTTTTACATGAGACAAAGTCTGACTTGCTTTAAGTTTTTCCCTCTCATCTTCTACATGTGCTCTGCTTTCATGTCTCACATTTAGTGGCACACATGGGAGTCATAAACATCCACACAACATCCAAAAGGCTCAGAATGAAAATTCAATTTGGGTTCAGGTGTGTTTTTGTGTTGGTAGTGTTCAGGGCCTTTACTACAAATGTGATTCAATAAATGAGAAATAGCAATGTGAGTCTGTCACACTGGGTCATTTAAGTCAAAACACAATTCCTGTGCAACCTTTGCTCTTAAAATAATGTACAACGTTGATATAATTGATATTTTTAAACACAGCCACAAGCTTTCCTTCATTTGAAGCATATTTTATAGTCAGTTTTAAGCAGTAAGCTTCTGCTCACCCAGCCAAGATGGAGTGATTAAAAAATCACCAAACCTGTAAAATTAGTATTCTGAATCATGAAAAGAAAACGATCAGACTGTGAGAATTTAAAAACAACAACAAAAAAGGAGACCAAGCTGTTCTTCAAAGTCTGGCATCCAGAGAAGAAACTGTAGCAGACTGTAGGCTAAAGAAGAAGATATACACTGGTAACTCACAGCTGAGTGAGAAAACTGCTCATGCTACAGAAGTCTCATTTTAAGGCACAGTGTTCTGGGAGAAATAAATATGGTCTAGTGTAATTGAAAAAGCCATATGCATTCTAGTATTAACCAGCATGATTGTTGGATCAAATAAATTGAACATATAAAAATAGACCAACCGATGCACCAAACAGTTCTATATAAGAGCTTTGTTTACATTGTGACATTTCTAGCACAATGCTCTTTGTCAGACTTCTCACAAACACAGAGTAACCATATTAAATGCCCACAATCCATATAACAAAGACACATGGCATCCAAATGTGAAACAACACAAAGAACACAGCACGTGACAGTATGCGATTACATAAATGGTCTAATGTCAGAGTCTTCAGTCAGACCTTTAAGGGCTAAAGTACCTATCCAGTGCCAATGTAATATGATGTGTACTAGAAACATACAAAATTGTCAGTAATTGTTACTGCCAGTATACCCTTACTTTTCTTGCTGCAGTTTCTATAGCAGACAAAGACAGACCTGAGGTCCATCAAAAGCCTTTTGGATGCCTATTGTCCTAACGAGTACTTAAAGGGCTGCTTATCTGTATTAGCTTAACAGGTGAGGTCATTCTAGAGGATGGTAGTTGACAGCACCTTCTGTTTTGATTTCTTTTTTTTTTTTTTTCTCAGAGAAATGGCTGTCAGGTGGGTATGTAGATAAATTCCTGATGATCTGGACCAAACCAATCTAACTGAAACCCAGTGTGACAGAGCTCTTCATGTAGTGGTGGTAGTAAGCAGAGAAACTGAGACATTCAAAACTATAACCCTGCATTACACCTCTTAACTCAGCGACACTCGCCATGACATTAGGGAAAGCTTTTTTTAATGAATATAATGTAAAAAAATGTAGTTGAAGGACCAGTCCACCAGCTCTTCCACATCAAAATCAGTTTTACCATCATGATGAGCACAAATGAGTCTGTGGCAACAGATACACTGTGGAGTGCAAATGTTTGGGCATCTATGAAAAGAGCCATCCTCAAAAGGTGCCAAATTTGAGATAAAACCTTCTTTTAAGGAAGATTAGTATATTGTTTTTGCTTTGAACAATTTCAGAAATAACTCTCCAGGGGCTTTATTTTACCAACGTTTCAGATATTAATTAGCTTATTAGCACCACAGCGTGTTCACAGTCATTGATACAAAAGGTCAGGTGCAAATTTTAAGCTTTCTCCAGAATCAGAGTCCTCCAACCTTTTCCCAACAATCAGCATGCTTGGGCTTCTTTAAGCAGCTGCTTTGGACACTATAAAAATTAACTGATGTCTGCAAAGTAAGTGAAGGCTACAGTCGGTATCTTCAGGTAGCAGTTTTCTTAGTTCTTAATGTCATTAATAAAATGGCAGAAACAGAAGGTTAAAAAAACAAAAACAAAAAACAAACAAGTGCAGATCAACAAACTTTCCAAATTCTGGAAGTAAAAGTCAGCATCTTTAAAAAGTTAAAACTAAAAAGAATGTGACTTCTATAACGAGAAGAGGAAACATAAATACGGCTCAGAATCATGATAAACTACCTCAACAGGCATGAGCTGAAGATTTTTCCTCATAGTCCACCCTTTAGCCTAAACAAAGAATAGACCTGGGCTTAGGCCTCTGAGGCAGGAAAGCAAAGACTCTCACAGAATGTAGAAGGAATGAAACACACTGAACCAAACAAAACCTGAGATAGTCTCAGCTCAGAAGGCTTTAATAGCTATCATATGTGCCAAAGTGGTGTTTACTAAGTACTGACCATGCAGAAAGAGAGAGAGAACTTTTGTTTTTCTATTTTGAAACTGTCAAAGTAATCAATATTAAAAAAAATGTGTAATTTCTAATATGCCTTATCCCCCCCCCCCCTTTTTTTTTGGATGTTTGTCACATGTAAATGTTTCAAATCATAAAAAATAGTAGACAGAGATAACCCAGGTAAATGCAGTTTTTAAATGATGATTGAATTTATTAAGGGGAAAAAGCTATTCAAACCTTGCTGACCCTGTGTGAAAAAGTAATTGTCCCCTAAACCTAAGAACTGGTTGTGGTACCCTTGGCAGAAAGAACTGCAATCAAGCTAATCAGTCATTTGCTATAACTGCCAATGAGTCTTTCATATTGCTGTGGAGGAATTTTGGCCCATTCTTCTTTGCAGAATTGTTAACTCAGCCACATCAGAGGGTTTTTGAGCATGAACAGCCAGTCGTGCCAAAGCATCTCAGTTGGATTTGAGTCCAGATTTTGACAACTACAACTACAAACCTTTCTTTTTTTCATCCAGTCAGAGGTGGACTCCATGGTATGTTTTGGATGCCCTGCTATGTAATCCAAGTGCACTTGAGCATTAGGGCACAAACTGATGGCTGGAAATTCTCCTTCAGGATTTTTCTGATAGCAGAATTTATGGTTCCATCAATTATGGCAATTATGAAACAGCAAAGCAGACCAGACCATCACACAACTACCACAGTGTTTGATTGTTGGTATGATGTTCTTCTTATGAAATACTGTGTTAGTTTTACGCCAGACTGTAGAATATTTTCCCAAAAGTCTGGGGGATTATCAAGACGGGGTGTTTTTTGTTTTTTTGTTTTTTTTTAGCAGAGATGAGCCTTTGTGTTCTTTTTGGTCAGCAGTAGTTTTTGCTTTGGAACATTTTGATATGGATGCTATTTTTGCCCAGTCTCTTTCTTATTGTTGAATCATGAACACTGACCTTAACGGAGGCAAGTCAGGCCTGCAGTTCCTTAGATGTTCTCCTGGGTTCTTGTGTGACCTCCAGGATGAGTTTCTGATGTGCCACTGTTCCTTAAAAGCCTTAAAAATTTCAGTTACTTTTTCACATGAGACCAGGTAGGTTTGGATAGCTTTTTTTTCCCCTCAATAACTGTGTGACAAAAATACAGTACCAGTCAAAGGTTTGGGCACAGAGTGTGTCTAACCTTTTGACCTTACTGTACATACAAAAAAACAAAAAATCAGGAAGGGGTCAAACACTTTTTCACAGTACACTAGTTCTCTGGTTTGACTACTTACTACTACTACTCAAACTTTTGCCCACCACTCTTTTGTGGCTATGGAGTCTTTTGTAACAAGAAAAGTTGAAATCATATGGAGTTCATCGGGGTGGTCTCTGCTTGTACTTGGAAACAAGATGTTTACCCCCACACCACAGACTGAGGGTATTGAGTTTAAAAAGGGTACCTGTCTTATTTGTTTCTACTTTAATATATGTTACATATGTAATTATAAAACTTGTTACAGGGAAACACTACCCCTTTCTTCAGTTTGGGCATTCCATTTGATTAAGAACAGGAATCTGACAAGTCAAACAAAACAATATTTGTTTGTTTGTTTTTTTGGTACCTGATCAATACTAGGAATTATTTATTTATTTATTTTGGTGCTTCAGTTTTGATTATTCAATAAACTATTAATAATTCAGAGAATCAGAGAAGATAAATAGCAGAAAGCCATGAAACAAAGCAGTAACCTGTCTGCAAATTATAGTAAATTAATGAGCCTGTATAACATCCACAGTAGACTCTGTGCCACTTCTTTTACAGACATTATTGTCACACTACGCAAACCCAAACTGTCAGACTGCTAATAATGTGCATGTTTTATTTTAGGTTAATTAAAAAATGGCATTGAATGGTAGGGGGAGCAATATGGTGACACAAGCATAACAATGAAGTGAGATGAGCAGAGGGTAGTGTTAATGTCTCAGCATCTCTGCGCTGTTCAGAGGACCATCATTTGCCATGCTGAGTTGCTCTATTGTGTCTCATCTTCAGGGGAAATTGAAATGAAGAATAGAAATACATTTTAAAGAGCTGATTTGGAATCAGAGGTGTCAGTGAATAAAGGTTAGTTGGCTCGAGCTTGAATCTGATCATGCAGCAGGGATTAATTATGCATTTCCAGACACAAAGAGAGATCACATGGCATCTGACAGCACTGAAACTATCAGGGGTTTAATTGAATAAAGTTTAGGAAACTTTATGACTTATGTTGAATAAAAACATTCATAGAAAATGCACATGGACTGCATTTTGATTAAAAAAAAAGCTGCAGATTAATTCCTGATGTGATTTTCTCATTTTCTAATTTGTTTCTGTTTTGTATCTGTTGCCTTCTTGTGTGTCTGTGTGCACTTGTATAATCAGGAGTATATCACAGAGCTGCAGGCGCTGCTGTGTTCGGTGTCGGAGACGGACTTCAAGCTGAACTCTCCTGAATACTGGCCTGCAGCATATTATAACCTGTCTCAGCAGGAGCACTGCTTGAAGGTCAGCAATGTTTTTAGCTTCTATCTGAAACACCCAGACAGTCCAGAACAGCTGGCCACCAGTTTATACGATCAAATACAGTGGACATACAAAAGCTTTATAGGTATTATATTGTTGTCATCACCAGAAAATTTGCTTAGTTTCTTGTTTTTTTACTGAGTTTCCTGTTATAGTCAGTTTTGTTATAGACTTTAATGTATATTTCTGTCACCATGCCAACAAGTATTTTTTTTAGGTTACGCTTTACACTTTATGGGATACAGACATGCGCTACACTGTAGTTCTGTGACTACATATTAAACATGTATCCATGTATCTTGTTAAAAATAAGAAATGTGTCAGACTGATTTCATGGATACAGTCATTTTAATTAAATGATAAGTTAAATGATGACTTGGCATGTGGTTTTTAACAAGAAAAGCATCCAGGAAGTGTAGACAAAAATATTGTGGTACTGGATGAAACCAGCCTATCACAAGTCTCACACTCTAGAGATATCTAGAGACAATTAAAAAGTTATGTGCTTAATATAAATACAATATTAATAATAATATTGTATAATATTAGTAAAAATTATGACTCAAGTGTTTATTTACTTCAATTACAGAATGCAAAAGGTCTTTACAAGCCTCTGAAAATGATCACATTGCTCTTCCTGAGGTAACAGATTAACCAAGAGGAAACTCTTAGGACATAAACACACCACAAGTATCCTGGCTGAAATTAGGACATTTCTGCTTTTTATAAACCTTGTTTTGTTTTTTGTTTTGTGTGTGTGTGTGTGTGTGTGTGTGTGTGTGTGTGTGTGTGTGTGTGTGTGTGTGTGTGTGTGTGTGTGTGTGTGTGTGTGTGTGTATTCCTGTTATTTGGAATGAATGTGTTTAACTCCCCATTAAAGGCTTGTATTCCATAATGCATCAAAGTTTTTAGGTTAAACATGACAATGCCATGGGAATAAAAGCATTTTAAATGTTTTTTAAAACCACTTTCATCTTAGTTCTTCGATTTTTATGGAGATCTATAACCCTTCCAAAGTGCACCCAAACAAAATCAACTACAATCCAAGAAGCACTCCTCATATTCCTATTCATTTGAAGACTTGCTGCAGAGGCGGGCTTGCATTTGTAGCCTTTTGTAGCACGGTAATGCTAAAGCCTGACATATATACCTACTATTTGTTTCTGTCTTTAACTCACTTGCAAGTGCATGCGGTGCCTTGTTGATTTGACATTTGTATGGCATCATTCAGTTCTGTGAAAAATCACTTTATTTTACATAATTCATCTGTGCTACTCATTCATGGTACAGCATCACAGACTTGCTAATCTTACATAAAGGTCAATGAAACAAAACACTGACAAATGAACTGTAAAAATAATTGAACAAACACAGAACAACCCACTATGAAAGGTATGCATGACATTTTAGCTGCAGGAACTTCCCTGACCTACCCAATCAGGGCAAACCATATGTACCATATGTACTACAGCTTCACGGTTATGGCCAAAATAATAATGCACACAATTATTTTGATCAATACTGAGATTATGATTATTTGCCACAATTATTCATTGATTGTAGTCATTGACAAAAAGGTTTTTATTGAACTGTCATGTAAAACAAACACTGCTCTCACACTTTCAGATCCGTACATCTATAAATTCAGTGTATCTCTTTGTTGAAAATTTTAAAAATGTAAATAAAGAAAATTGTACCAAAAACAAAATTAAATCCACACAACACTGCTTTCACATTTACAGTATGCTGCATTCCTGTTAATTAAAACTTCTTTGCAGACAAATAAGTTGTTTCCTAGAAGCACTGTATAGTCTTTTGCTCCGTAAATTTGTACGTGCATGATGGAAGTGACTAAAACTCATAGCAGGGTACTCAGCAGTTGTGAGATCCCTCTCTATTTTGCATACAGTGCAGATGTTTCTACTTTAGAAAAATGATTGCACAAAAAGATACATCTTTTGTCCAGTATGTTGACCTGATGACTTTGGGACTCACGGTGTTTAATGGATACACTGAAGCACTATACAGGCTTACTTTTATTGATATCTGAGTTGATGCTTTAAGATTCAAGCGAGCAACTATTGTGTTATTTTTCTGCAGTTTGTGGTGTGTTTTCAGTTGTATGTTTTCAGTTGTGTTGCTTTGCAGTGCAGACATAACTCGATAGCACTCCTTGCATATGATTTCTTCTAGATTAGCATCACTTACCCAAAATCGGAAGTACTTTCAAACAACAGCTCATGATCCACTTGAAGGGATGAGTTCCTTAGCTTCTGGAGAGCCAGATATTAGAATTTTGTTGCATAATGTATATAATGTATAATGTAGTGTTACGTCTCCAAACAAGTCCAAGAAATGTCCGGCTGTGCGGTGCAGGGAACAGCTATAATTGGCACATGTCATCAGGTGATGATTTAGGGAATGCTTTATTTGCTTTGGCTTTGCGTTCTACAGGTGGAGAATGCATTTTCACTATCACTCAACCATGTTCATTTAATTGCAGGAAGCCAAAATTGTGATAGAGATTAAAATTTGATTGGGTTTTCTGTCCTAAAATTTATTGTGTTTTAAATGATAAATCTTTTCACACCAAGCAGAGTGTATTTTCCTCAATCCCAGCTTAGTATTGTCTCATCATTTGTTGTACGTCATAATCCTCTGCCTCCACACATGCAGGAGGTAAAGGGGAACATTGACAAGCTGCGTGATCCAGTGGATAGAGCACTGACCCACAGGGATAAAATGGTGTCTGGTGCTTGGCCTCTGGAGGGCCAAAAGATCCAGGAGACCACCGGCCTACTCAGTATCAACTGGGAAAAACTGAACAAGCTCCACCAGGACAGACAAAAGTAAGGAGAGGTTTGCGTATATAATATACCTATATTCTGTGTGGTGGTGTGTGTGTGTGTGTGTGTGTGTGTGTGTGTGTGTGTGTGTGCGTGTGCGTGTGCGTGCGTACGTGTGCGCGCATGCATTTGAATCAGCATGCACAATTATAAATGAACATCTTGTTGTGTGTGTGTGTGTGTGTGTGTGTGTGTGTGTGTGTGTGTGTGTGTGTGTGTGTGTGTGTGTGTGTGTGTAGGCGTTGGCAGGATTGCAACTCCAAGTGGCAGAAGTTTGTTTCAGATCAGAAGGCTCTTGAGGAGTGGCTGAATGATGCTGAGAGAACTTTGAAACTGGCCGAGAGTGACCCAGCAGCACATAGACAGCACCTCAGGGTAAAACACACATAACCACATACAGAACTATTCCTCTACAAATATAAGGACGCACATGAGTACAATCCAGATGCAGGTGACTCATATTTCATATGCATTGTTCACAAACACAGCTGAAGGGCCCTCGAGCAAGTGACATACTCATAGGTCTAATTGCTTCTGTCAGCAATTTCATCTTTCCGTTCTTAGTTTGCTGCTCCAACTGCTGCTATAATACTGCTCAACAGTACCGTATATACCACTCCGGCACCTGTACTTTAAATATGTTTGTCTAATAGTGTCAGCCATATCAAGAGGAAAGCCACTGGCTGGCTAAACCCTTTGAAATATACTTGGGGTGTTTTCACCAGCAAATTTAGGTATTTTTGCATCTTCAAACCTGCTGCTGACCTTCTACTGCTCATCCATTGAGAACCTGCTGACATACTGTATCACAGTATGGTACGGCAGCTGCACTGAGGCAGACAGGGTGAGGCTTCATAGTGTAGTCAAGACAGCACAAAGGATCATTGGCTGCTCTCTCCCCTCCCTGATGGACATCTACACCTCCCGCTGCATCAGTAGAGCCAAAAACCTCATCAAGCACAGCTCACACCCTGGCTTTGACCTGTTTGACCTGCTGCCCTCTGGCAGGCGCTGCAGGTGCATCAAAGACAGAACAAACAGACTCAAGAACAGTTTATTTACCAAAGCAATCACCACCCTGAACTCACACACTCACCCACTCTAACTGTGCAATATCCACATCTCTGTGCAATATATTATTCATACTGAACATTATCTATCACTCCTATATTAATATCCAATATTCATCCACTAGTGCAGTATTCATTCACCAAGTGCAATACTCACCATCTTCATTATTATATGTATATACTTATTTTATTTTTATTTATTTTTTTACAATGTACATATTTTTATACATCTTCATTATTATATGTATATACTTATTTTATTTTTATTTATTTTTTTTACAATGTACATATTTTTATACATTGTTTTATTTTCTGTATATTTTTAGAAGTTCTATTTTATATTTTAGGAAGTGTGACTGCCTACTGCATGGCACTGAAAGGAGTGGCCCTCCAATCTCATTGTACATTCTGTATAATGACAATAAAGGCGTTCTATTCTATTTCTTGTTTCAGTGTCAAAGGCTTGAAGCTATTTTGTAGTAAATCAAAATCTCACCTTGACCTTTGCCTATAATTGTAATTTGAAAACATAAACTAAGTGTCAACCTTAAAATAATTATCAGTAATAATCAGCTGTATTTGTATGATGTGTGCAGGACTTGACGGAGATAATGCCCCTCCAGGAAGTGGTGTTGGGCAGAGTGAACTCTGCAGGAGTGGACATAAGCCAGTTGAGCACACCAGATGATGCCTTACTGCTCCGCTCACAGCTCAAATTACTGAACACTCGCTGGACCAACGTCTGCCAGCAGCTCAACGAACACAAAAGGAGGTGAGTGTGCTTATGCGTGTGGCTGTAGCTTGCATATAGATATATTAACCCATGCCCGTCTTGCTATGAAATGCCTCTGAAGCTCCCATGCTATGGAATAGTTTTATCCATAGTCTGCACATATTTTCAGCTGTCACTACTAGAATGGCCCCTCCTCCTATATTGGCTCACACCTTGCGTATGCACTGAACATGACTGAACTTGAATCAGCAGAACTACAAAACTCCCTGTTTTGATTGCTTTTGTAGATCATAAAACAGTAAGCTACACAAAGAGGGATTAAGTGGACAGTAAACAGGAGTTGGGAGCTTTATGTGGTGTGACAACAGACATTATCTTGTCCAAATGTGTGTGTGGCAGGATGAAGTGCTAAAATAAGGAATATGCAGGCAGGTAGTGTAAAAACAAAAAAACGGATTCTAATTTCTGTTTTCATCATTATTTGTATGGACAGCATAGCAGTTAGCACTGTTGCCTGACAGCAAAAATGTCTTGGGTTTGAGTCCGACCTTTCTGTGTGGAGTTTACATGTTCTCCCCATGTTTGCACGAGTTCTCGTTGGTTATTCCAGCTTCCTCCCACAGTCCAAAGACTTGCACTTAGTGGAGTTAGATTAATTGGCGATTCTAAATTAGTTGTAGGTGTGAATAGGAGTCTGTTTCTTTGTGTTATCCCTGCGACAGGCTGGTGACCTGTCCAGGGGGTGCCCTGCCTCTTGCCCTATGACAGCTGGGATAGGCTCAAGCCTATGTATGTATATATGTATGTATATAATTTTAAATCCATCTACTCTTTTTTGTCATTTAAAATACAGTGTAAGACAACTGTCATCAATTCAGTCCAATGAGTCATGATAGTAGCTGCCAGTACAACTTTTCAAACATGGTGACAATGTCACCGTTACAGAATGTTTGTCAGAATTTACATAGCTCCCTCTGTAGACACTAAAGCCTTTACTACCTTTTCACAGGCACAGTTGTACGTCACAACTGAAAACATGCTGGAGTGGGTAGAAATCCATTTATTTTTTATGAAATATGGACTTGTCAAATAGATGTTACTTGTGTTGAATGTTGTTATTTTTGCTGCCATAGTAAAAGTAATCCCTCTGTTGCTGAGATGAGGGCAGGAGGAAGTAGAAAAAAAGATCAAAGTGTATTTTTCGAGATTTCCTCTAGCTTACTAAGGCAGTGATTTTAGTGCCCATGTGGCCTTTAAAGTTTCCAAACAAGAAGCAAGAGTAAAACAAAGTTCTGTTTTTGTTTCTTGGATACACTCCTTCATCCTGCAGGTCTGCAGAGACACACACCATGGCTGCAGAGCTGCAGGAGAATGTTGGTTTGATGCTGGGCTGGCTAGACAAAGCTGAGGGCATCCTGGCCATCCCTGTGAAGCCTGTGGAGCCAAAACACATCAGAGACACTCTGGCGAAAGTTCAGGTAAATTCAGGACACAACAATGTAGTTTCTATGAGCTTCTGGGATGTGTGTGCATATGTACTGATCTATGCAACTTAGTTCAGTTGCTGCCGTAGTGTCATTTGATTTGGAGTATTGAACTGCTACAATGTTCCTGTGTGTCTGTGTCTTTGTCTTGTGTGCCAGATTTGTGTGGAGGAGCTTCCTGCCAAGAATGCAGCAGTGGAGGATCTGAACTCCAGGCACAAACAGTTAACACTTCCCGCTGAAAAACAGAAAGACATCAGGATCATAAACACTCGCTGGTCTCAGGTCAGCTGCTTCCAATGTCAACACAGCGAACAGCATGCCACTGCTCCAGAAATGCATGCAAATGGGGGGGTTGATAACATTTTCTAAAAATCTAAATCCAGTTCTGGGTCTGTTCATCACATTCAAAAATATTGTATTTTGCTCAGCACAGTAATTCAGTTCAATTCAGTTGAAGTTACATAGAACCAAATCACAACAATTGCCACAAAGTTCTTTACATTGTAAGGTAAAGACCCTACAATAATAATAAATGACCCCAACAATCATATGACCCCTAAGATAAGCAAGCACTTGGTGATAGTAGGAAGGAAAAACTCATTTTTAGAAGGAAGAAACCTCCAACAGAACCAGGCTCAAGGAAGGGCAGCCATCTGGCACAACAGGGGGTTGGGGGGAGGGGTAGGGGGACAGGACAGAAGAGACAGTGTGAAAGAGTACCATAGTTTAATAATAACTAATGACATTAGTTATTAGTGGTGTATAAACACAGAATGAAGAAGTGAGTGAAGAAGAAACTGTCAGTTATCATGGGAAGCCCCCAGCATAACTAAGGGAGGGTTCAGGGTCACCTGATCCAGCCCTAAGTGTAAACTAGATCAAAAAGGAATGTTTTAAGCCTAATCTTAAAAGTAGAGAGGGTGTCCATCTCCCAAATCCAAACTGGGTGCCATTTCCACAGAAGAGGGAAGCAGAAAGTTCACCACTGGACTTGTTGCACAGGTGGCATCCTATCCCAGTACCACAGTGGAATTCACTGAGCTCGTGAGAGCAATTCATTCTTTCACAAATGTTCGTAGAAGCAGTTTGAATGTGTTGGTTTTATACACCTGTGGCCATGGAAGTGATTGAAACACCTGAATTCAATGCTTTGGATGGGTGAGTGAATACTTTTGACAATGTGGTGTATTTGTGGCTGATAGCAGAGGTCCATTAAAACTGGGGAGTTCTTGCGGTAGCTTACTGTAGATGCTCTACATTTTTGATTGATTGATTGATTGATTGATTGATTGATTGATTGATTGATTGATTGATTGATTGATTGATTGATTGACCAGAAAAAAGATGTCAAGTATTTTTGAAAAAAAAATCTGTAAAAGTGACAGGTGAATGATTTTTTTTGTTGTTCTATGTTATTAACAACTAGGAATTGAAGTTGTGGTGGACATATTAACATCTTCTGGGATGGGCTAATTATTAATCATTTAATAAAAAAAATAATCTGCAGATTAAATGATAATGAATACACTAATGATTGTTAGTGGTGACATGTCTTATAGAATCTTAAATATTTTCAATAATAGCATATTAGTTATCCAACCCTGCATCAGCAGTAGATACCATATTGTTACAGTCACACAAGGGGAAACAGTGGTTTGAGACCAAAATTATTGTAACAGTGTGTAATAAACTTTTTCTTCACCTTTGGTTACTTCTAAAGATGGAACCTATATTTGCAACCACTTGCAGTCAGTTGCTGTCACCAGAGTGACTGTGGTGTCTCAAGACAGTGATAAAATTTCTGCTAGCAGTTTGACAATATTTAGGAAAAAGCATGATGCAAATCATTGATCATTATTTACACCATTCTTTTACTTGGCCTGTCAATACAATTTAAAAAACTATTATATAGTTTGAAGTCTGCACTTTGTGCAGACTTCAGCACCTTGTTGATTTGACATTCTCCCACAAGTAGTGACTTAGTTGCTGCAGGACAGCAATTTAACTGCAAATCTGGCACCAGGCAACTCTACTTTTATATATGAATATTCCCAGAATACAAAAAGTTTACAAGTTGAGGAGGTTACCCTATTTTAAAGAGATGCATCACAGACAAGCTGCGCTCATCGGTGCTGACTGACTGAAACGTAATTTGTCTGCATTTAGACGACTATTTGTAAACCTATTTGCAAACCTCCACCAATAACCTGAGAGTGACTGCAGTCAGTCCGAGTGGGACCATGATTGTTTGGAAATGAATTGCCTCCCACCAGGTAAACTGTGAAATTGTTTGCAATCAAAAAATGGCTGTTCTAACTATTTTCAATCAGTTGCTGAACGCAAAAGGTTCAGTGCAAACACTGATCCCTTGATAAATGATAACAGTACTGCATCGCAATCAGGTTAAGAAGCGTGTGGTTTTCATCCAGCCAATCTGCAAAGATCACACTACATCACTGAACACCTCACTGTAGCATTCGACCAATCAGCAGAGACCTGGAACACGTCAAAGTTTGCGTTTTCACGGAATTGAAAAGAAAACACAACTCACACAACTCACACAATTTACTGTTGAATAGTTATTCGAAGTAATGGCATATGTGTTGTTTGTGAGGGACTTAGTGAAATGTGTGAAATTGGCATGAAAAATGTGGGCACCATATTTGATCTTACGCCCTGTTCACATAAACAAATAATTGACTATATTTGACCATATTTGGACAGATGCCTGATGCATCTAACAAATAATACCAAGTGTATTTCCTTTACAAATGAGGGAATAAAGCTTAGAACATTATTTTTTTATATCGCCAAAGTTTTTTATAGCACCGAAAAATAATGTAATTCTTCAGAGAGAAATTTAACCCATTTCTAGACCTTTTAAAGCTATAAATAGTGAAGATGAGTGATTTTTGTCAATTTTTGACATTATACCAGTTGTTTCATTGCTTGTGTATTAATTTTTAGCAAATATCTGTTTAGATGGTTTATGGCAAGAGCAGGGAGACTGTTGTTATGCTAGCCCTCCTTGCCATCAGTGATAATGACAAGAAGGAAGATGATCATGTGGCAGACACTGACATTGTCCCTCCCACCTAAAAGCAGGACATTCCAGGCCCAAGTGACATAGAGCAGTGATGTTGTAATGAATCTGTTGTAATGTTCTAAAACACACGCTCCTTTCACCATATATTTGTTTATCTTATATTATATACGTTTCTTGGAATTTTTTTTACCCAGACAGGCAGGGAATCAAATATGGTAACCTTGATTTTCTATATGAAAATGAAACATTTTGAAAAATGTCACAACAATAATTAAGTTTTGTTATGTCCCCCAATAACACTGTATGGTTGAAATTCTGAATTTCAAAGTATTTCAATGAGTGCCCTGTAAAGGGTTATATAACTGTAGGCAGAGAGAGGTTTGCGATGTCCTTTTCTAATGATTCAGCCACTGTTCACCAGTTGTGATTAAACATAAGCCTAAAAAAAGGTCAGCTTTAATCATCACTGGAAAATGGGTGAAAACCCATCCTTGTACTGTATTTACTTAAGACTCAGTTAACATCACCTCACCTCCCCGTAGAAATTAGTCCCATGAAAAACTGGTCAAAGTTTGGCCATGTAAACTACCACTGCTAATCTTCATTTAGGTGTCCAAGGCTCTTCCTGAACGTCAGCTGGAGATCGAAGGTCTACTGAGGGAGATAGAGAAGCTTCAGTGTCATCTGGATGACCTAACAGTCTGGGCATCAAGCACCAGAGCCAAGCTGGAGCACTGCCCTGAAGAGCCACCTGCAAGGGTAGGGTGTAGACCACAGTATAAATGTACAGTATATTAGTGCATTGCTGTAACATATATATGTACTTGTGTCCAAATATAAATTTTAATACTGGGAGATTCAAGTAATATAACAATTCAAACTGAAGAAAAATTTAAATCTTTTTTTTTTTTTAAATGTAATTCCTGGTGAGGAATATATTAGGACACCCCCATATTTATTCCCCCTTAAAGTGACTGAGGATCAGGTGCATGATCAGGTGCACATGATTATTTTAATCACCTACTCAGCATTTTGAAGGGGGCTTGCCCTATTTAAACCTCAAACATTTAGTTTGACGTGCTCCTGACTGTTAATGTGAGCATGAACACCATGATAAGATCAAAAGAATCGTCTGAGGCTTTCACAAAGCAGCAGCTTATGAGTCTGGTAAGGGATGTAAAAAGATATCTAAATAATTTGAAATCAGCCATTCCACTGTCTGGAAAATAGTTTACAAGCAGAGGACATTCAAACAACTGCCTGTATGCCTGGGTCTGGCTGCCCAAGCAAGTTCACTGCTAGAGCAGTCATCAAGATGCTAAAAGAAGTTTCCAAAAACCCTAAAAATGTTATCGATCGATAGCAGGCTCTTGCTATACTGTTGATGTGAAAGTGCATGCCTGTACAACAGGGGTGCCCAATACGTCGATTGCGATCTACTGGTCGATCGCAAGAGGAGTGCAGGTAGATCGCACAGAACCCCCAGTGGAGTTGGGGAAAAAATGTAGATCACAAAAAAGACGTAGTAGATGGATGATAAACTATCATCCGTCCATTTCGTTACCACAATACGCACGTGCATTTAACCACGCTAGGTTTGCTAGTAGCTCGCAAGCTGAAAAAGTGTGGGCACCCCTGCTCTACAATCAGAAAGAGACTGCAGAAGTCTAACTTCCATGGGACGTGTGCAAGGAGGAAAGTCTTGCACTCTAATAAACATAAAGGACAGAATAAAGTGTGCCAAAGAGAATGTAGCCAAAGACCAGGACTTCTGGAATAATATTTTTAGAATGAGTCTAAAATTTAATAATTTGGATACCAGAACAGAGTACATGTTTGGCGTAACCCAAATACAGCATTCCAGTTAAAGAAGCTCATACCACCTGTGAAGCATAGAGGTGGAAGTGTCATAATTTGGGGATATTTTGCTGCAGCAGGACCTGGCCTGCTCATCATCAAAGAATCCACCATGAATTCTTCCATGTATCAGAGGATGCTTGAGGAAAGCTGAAGCAGAACTAGACCCTGCAATATGACAATGACCCAAAACATACCAGTAAATCCACCAAGAACTGGTTAAAAACTAAGAAATGGGGAGTCCTTGTATGGTCAAGTCAGAGCCCAGATCTTAATCCCATTATGGGACTTGAAATGGGCTGTAGATGCAAGAAATTCCTAAAACATCTCATAGCTGAAGCAATTCTGCATTGAGGAGTGGGACAAACTTCCTTAGACTGGTGTCAGAGACTGGTAGATGGCTATTAGAAGCGTCTCACTCTAGTTATTTCAGCCAAAGTGGGTAACACTAGCTATTAGGGAACAGGGTGTTCTAATGTTTTCCTCAGAATATGCATTTTTTTGATCTTTTGTGTAATGAGTAAAAGATTTTTGTTTGTTTGTTTGTTTACCTGCAATTAAATCACTTTTTTCCCAGAGATGAATAAAAACAAGATTAGACATGTGAACATTTCTTGATAAAGAACTGAATATTCAATTGGGTGTCTTCGCCCCCCCCACCCCCCCACCCCTCCTCTCTACATGACTGTATATATCTTTCTCCACTTACTGCATTTTTGGCGCTCTGCTTCTCCAGCTTATTAAGGAAGTGCAAGTCAAACATCCAGAAGTAGAGTTTGTGTTGGAGCGAGCTGATCAGCTGTACAAGGACACTCCTCATGGGCAGCCTGACAAGGTGAGGAAATTACATACAACTAAAGGACCAAATATCAGCTGGTCTTGTGGCAAATTCTTATAGGCATTCATGATTAACTGCCCAAAGACATTGTCTGAAGACAGTGGGCAAGCTGTTAAATGTGCTTATTCCCCCTGTGTCTTCCACAGGGGGAATAAATAAAACACTTACTTCTTTCTAACCACTACCTTGCATTAAACATTACATCAAATCCATACTGTACTTCTACTACGTATGTACTGCACATGAAATTATTGGTATCACCAATGAGAAACCTTGTGCTTACATGTGTTTGTATGGTTTTTGTGGCAGATGAAATATGTGGAGCTAAGGGAATCTTGGACAGTAATCCTGGAGCTATGCCAGCAGCATAAGGAGAGGATGGCTGCTCAGCTAATTACCAAAAAAGACAGTAAGACCATTTATAGTCTTTCATGCATGCACACTTCAGTGGGCTCCAGATAAGTTTTGGACAAAAATGAATGTCCCTTTTAAAACTGAAGTTCACAGTAAGCTTCCATTTTACCAGATTCAGTCTCCTTAAAAAAAACAAAACAAAACAAAAAAAAACCCGTGAGAGTTTCTATTGAGTGGAAATTTGCTCAGCCATCAAGTCTTGTGCTTTTCAGACTGGTGCTTTCAGGTACAGTACCAGTCAAAAGTTTGGATGCACTGCATGTCCAAAATTGTGACTGCTACTCTACATGCAAACACTCTTGGGGATGACAGCTGAGAGATCTCCCAGTATGGTCTACTGTTGGCCAACAAAAAAGTGACTCTCCGATACTAGAATCACCCAACCAGCCATGAGATAGCTGCCCGATACCTGAGCCTGATTCTGGCAGAGGTCTCTGTTAAAAGGAAGTTCTTCCTTTCCATGGTCGCCAAGTGTTCACTTATTTCATCTGATTGATGGCGGTTTCTAATGCTACAGTCACGCTAGGAAAAACAGTAGCTGGAGACTGGAGCATGACCAAGCTTATTGCAACCATGTGCAATGAACTTGCACTCTTGTCTTTGAAATGGTTGTTTTGAAGATGGAGAACAGGTCTGTGAGCACTTGCAGACAGTTGCTGTATCCAAAGCAACTGTGGTGCATCAAGACAGCAATAACAGGGCAATAAGACAGAGCCATTTTGTGATTGAATGGGATCAAGTTGGCAATTGCATATAATCTGTTTGTGATAATACAGCAACTAACGGTGATGATTTGGTGAAAACTGCAAACCTGTTGCTGTTTCAAATCTGTTGCCTTCTACATACATATAAATTCACATTAAAGAGATATTCACTTTAACAACGTAAATTCAGAGTCGAGCCAAAACCTCGTAGATTTGAAACAAATTCCTCCACAAATAGTTACATAGTTGCTGCAGGATGACAATTTGACTGCAAATTGGCATAGGTGCTTGATTTTATATAGGAATATAACCAGAGTACAACCCACTGGCAACCAGTTTTATTACAAAAAAAGACACATTGCAGACAAGTTGCACTTCTAGGCACTGACTGAATCACATTGATTGCAGCGTTTTGGCTATTATACAGGAATCATTTGCAAACCTTCACCAATCTGTTTAAGAGATACTACAGTCAGAGTCAGACAATGACTGAGAATGAGACAGGTCGCCTCTGACCAGGAGACATCTGCAATTGCCTTGCTATTTAAAGTGGTCACCCAGAGATTGAGGGTGTTACAAAATGAAATCCACCAGGTAACCACCAAATTTTCCTAGTCAGTTACATCTTATTTCTACTCTAGAATGACTGCTCAATAACACTGCTCTTGAAATGAGTGTTGTGAACTGGCACAGTATAAAAGTGAACAGAAATAGTTTTGTTTAAATTATTATATAAGCGCCAGTTTTTAATCAGTGCACAGACCATCCTTTTCCATTGCAGTGTTTGTAAGAAATTCAGAGGAAGAGGAACCAAAAACCAGGACATAGAGAGGCAGAGTAAAAGTCTGATAATTCAATTCAATTTTATTTATATAGCTCCAAATCACAACAAACTGTCGCCTCAAGGCGCTTTGTATTGTGGGTAAAGACCCTACAATAATACAGAGAAAACCCAACAGTCAAAACGACCCCCTATGAGCAGCATTTGGCGACAGTGGAAAGGAAAAACTCCCTTTTAACATGAAGAAACCTCCAGCAGAACCAGGCTCAGGGAGGGGCAGTCATCTGCCACGACCGGTTGGGCTGAGGAGAGAGAAAGACATGCTGTGGAAGAGAGCCAGAGATTAATATCAATTAATGATTAAATGCAGAGTGGAGTATAAACAAAGTAAATCAGGTGAATGAGAAGAAACAGTGCATTATGTGAACCCCCCAGAATGGTCAGTGATAATGGTCAGTGGTGATACACAGAAAGGCAAGCAGCAAGGCAAATGGCTCAGCTGAGGACCTGGCAAAATTATAAGTCCATAAAAGGAAAAAAAACTTTGTGTTACTGGCATCAGACCTAGGAGAAAATGAATAAAAATTTCAATCTGGACACAGCAAGTGGCACACAGGCTAGGGAGCACTGTACAGCCAATTATACAAAAACTGAAGATTAATAAAATTAGTGTCTCCATACACTCAACATATACACAATATGAATCTCATTTAACCAAAACATTCCACAAATAAAACAATACATTTCCCAAGAAAAATAAATTTATTTTTCTTGGGAAATGTATTGTCACAAAGTCACAAAAAACTTTCAACAGCAAAATAAAAATGAAATCAAAATTTAAAAATTATATTTATTAGGGTTCTGAAACTTTAAAATGGATCATTTAAACATTAAAGCATACTGTCAGCATACACAGCCTAATAAAGGTGGAAATCCCTTCAATTTGTCACAGATCAAAATGAAATTAGTGTCATTTAACAGGTATTCTTGGTATGTGAGGCAGCTAATGGGCACCAGTAGGCCAAGCAAGCAGCTTGGGCAGTGACTGAAGCAAAAACTCAGGTGAGGGAGGAGTTCAGTGGGGCCATGGAAAAAGATTTTTGACTGCCTCTAAGCAATTCTGGCAAAAAACTGGGTGACTCAGGATGGGAAGCGGTGCTCTACACACATGGTGTATAGTGCTGGTGGATTCGAGTAGCAGCAAGTATGAGAATTAGCACCTTAAAGTCTGAGGCCATGGTCCTCAGCCAGAAGAGGGTGCGGTGCCCACTCTGGGTCAGGGACAAGTTGCTGCCCTAAGTGGAGGAGTTTAAGTATCTCGGGGTCTTTTTCTCACAAGTCATCCTTACATTACACACTATTAAAAAAAAAAAAATAATTAAACTCATCCAAATTCCTGAAGACAACATAGTTGTCACCTCTACCAATATTCCTGTTAATACAGGGCTTTTGCCTTTAATTTTTTTTCCAGAACTGCGCACTTATAATAAATATAACTTTCCAAAGGCAGAGTTGGGGTCAGAATATATTGGAATTAACTGATTTTTTTTTTTTTTTTTTTTTTTATCTTTAGACTATGATATGCAGCAATATTACATGGCAGTAATTGTGTCCAGTGTTGGGAGTCAATCTACATTGAAATCCACTAAAAGTTTTTTGTCACCTCTTCAAGAATTTGTATGAGGTTTAAAAAAATATATACTGTGTAATGTAAGGATAATGTATTATAATTTGCAAAATAGCAAAACTGCTACTGGACTGTGCAGTAAATAGTCAAAATTGCAAAACAATAAGACTTCTGCTTTCTCTGGATCACTCAGCACCTATACCGCATGTTCTTTCACACACAAACCACAAATGATCCTTGACAGGTGGGCCGAATTACCTGCTGGTAGCAGCTCTGATTGTAGCCTGATATTTTTACTCCAGTTTCAGCAATCTCCGTTGGATTAAACAATTAACATGGAATGTTTGGTAGAGAAATTGCAGAATAAGAAAAAACACGTATATGATACTTTTCCAAACCTTTAACTTAAAGTGATTTTTTTCCCCACTTTAAAATACTTTTCTTCCTCTCTTTTAGTTATAGGTAATTCATATTACAGTACATGTGATATACAGTGTTAATAAAGAAAATCAATATATAATACAGCTATGGATCTTGTTTGTTGTGCACATGAAATTGGAGCATAAATGATGAATGAAGGAAATTGAAGCAAAGAAAAAAGCAAATTTAAGTAGCAAATTCAATGGAGAACTTTGTGACATTAGTTTTAGTAAATCACAAATGTGAACACTTCCTCCACCAACAACTAACAGATCATGTAATTGTATTTGTGTCTCAGATGAGGGTCGGACTGGAAGTTCCCAGCCTGAATATACAGCACTGGCTCAGTTCAACAAGTCCTGGGTGGAGCTCATTGAGTGGCTGACCACGTTGGATAACATGGTGCAGAACAAGCGGGTGGTGGTGGGTGATCTTGACGACATCAGCAACAACATCAGACAGCTCAAGGTCTGGATCTCTGACCTCATTGTTGACTATATTTAAAGCACTGCATTCAGTGAGCTTCTAGTGTTCACTGGGCTTTGTGAAGTTGTGGCTAAGCTAAAATCATAAAAAAAACAAAAATTATTGTTTTCAGGCTTCGCTGCAGGATCTTGATCAGCGTCGCCCACTCCTGGAGAATCAGATCACAGCAGCCCAGAACCTGAAGAACAAAACCAGCAGCCAGGAGACCCGCAATGCTGTTTCTGAATGCAGTAAGTCACACACACACAGACCATGGCATCCGCTCACATTAAGATAGCCCAGAGCCTAATCAATGCTTATTTGGAGCTTCTTAATTTTATTCTGAGTGTCTGCTAGGATGGGTTTATTTGCTCTAAATGGGACCTATTACACTAGGTAACACATTTCCACTTTTGTCTTGTCTGTGGGTTTAAACTATGTTTTTTTAGTTCTGTACATGTAAAGAAACTACAAAAATATATTTATGATCCCAAAACTTTGTTTTTTGTGGTTTGGACATGTTCAGTTGAAAGACAAAAATTATACATTGATGTAACAAAAGTTTAATTTCATCAAATCTTTCTTTTCTTTTCTTGTCCATATCAAACAAAATTTCAAGAGTTTAAAGAAGAAGAGTTTTCAAGAATCTTAAATATTGCACTATTTTCAACCAAACACCTTGTAATTTTTTCAGTTGTCTATTAATTGCCAAATTTCTTTGTTCTGTCTGCTTTTTTGTATGTTACCAGTACTTGGCCAGTCAGTCACATGTTGAATCCCTGATTTCACAGCTGCCTGCAAACTGAGTCAGGCAGTGATTCTTGAGTGTTCTCGTATAAAATGTGGTCCTTTGCACTGATTAGCTCCATTTTGTCCCTGTGATTGAGATGTGTCATTACCAATGTTATCACTATTTCACTTGTCCAGCCTGGTGGACCTTGTTCAGAGCAATTTGGTTGTCAACTCCAAATATCTCAAGTACACTATATTGCTAAAAGTATTCAGTTGTCTGCCTTCACACTCATGACCTTGAGTGACTTCCCATCATTAATCTGGTCAGTATATGATGTCGGCCCACCCTTTGCAGCTACGCTATATTGCCAGAAGTATTCACTCACCCATCCAAATAATTGAATTCGGGTGTTCCAATCACTTCCATGACCACAGGTGTATAAAATCAAGCACCAAGGAATAGAGACTGCTTCTACAAACTTGTGAAATAATGTGTCACAGTCAGGAGCTCAGTGAATTCCAGCATGGTACCATGATAGGATGCCATCTATGCAACATGCCTGGCTGTAAAATTTCCTCACTACTAAATATTGCACAGTCACCTGTTAGTGGTATTATGACAAAGTGTAAACAATGGGAATGACAGCAACTCAGCCACAAAGTGGTAAGCCACGTAAAATGACATAGTGGGGTCAGCTGAAGCTGAGGCGCACAGTGTACAGGGTCACCAACTTCCTACACAGTCAATCTCTACAGACCTCCAAACTTCATGTGGCCTTCAGATTAATTCAAGAACAGTGCATAGAGATCTTCATGGAATGAGTTCCCACAGCCAAGCAGCTACATCAATCCTTACATCACCAACAACAATGCAAAGCGTCAGATGCAGTGGTGTAAAGCACGCTGCCACTGGACTATAGAGCAATGGATATGTGTTCTCTGGAGTGACAAATCATGCTTCTCTGTCTGGCAATCCAATGGACAATTCTGGATTTGGTGGTTGCCAGGAGAACAGTACTTGCCTTACTGCATTGTACCAAGTATAAAGCTTAGTAGAGGAGGGTATTATGGTGTGGGGTTGTTTTTCAGTAGTTAGGCTTGACTCTTTAGTTCCAGTGAAATTTTATTTATATAGCGCCAACAGTCATGTCAAGGTGCTTTATAGTATCCTTATACTTTTTGTCCAGTTTTTGATTCAGCCCTTATAATATCTTATACCTCAAATGACTCTTACAGAAGAGACATCAAGAGTTTATCCTGTCCTATCCGGACTGGCTTTCAAACTGGACACAGTACAGTGGATCAGGTCTTCAACTGCAGAGTGCTCATCGAAAAACACCTTGAACATCAAAAGGTCCTCTATCATAACTTCATAGATTTCAAGAAAGCGTTTGATCGAGTCTGGCACAAAGGCCTGTGGAAAGTCCTTTGTGACTTCTCAATTGAGGAAAGGCTAGTCCAGGTGATCCAGACGCTCTACGAAAGTGCAAACAGTGCTGTTCTACTCAATAGCCAAATAGGAGAATTCTTCAAGACCACAGTACGTGTCAGTCAAGGCTGCTTGCTGTCCCCAGTGCTCTTCAATCTATACCTCGAGAACATCATGAGAGAGGCACTTGAGGGGCACCATACGTCCATCTCCATTGGTGGTCATCCACTTCGCAACCTGCGCCTTGCAGACAACATCAACTTGATGGGAAGCAGCTACCAAGAACTCCAGATGTTAACAGACAAACTGGTAGACAGAGTAGAAGCATATGGCATGGAAGGAAGCTCAGACAAAAGCAAAGTAATGATGAACAGCAATAACAACACCAGTGCCAACATCGCAATGTATGGAAAACAGCTAGGGTTGAGGGATTAAAGTAGATGCACTGCAGAGATAAAAAGCAGGATCGCAATCACCATGTCAGGCCTCAGCAAGATATGGTGAGCTAAAGAACTAAGCTTCAAGACCAAACTCAAGCTCTGTAAGTCTCTAGTTCTAGCCATCTTCCTGTGTGGGTGTGAAAGCTGGACTCTGACATCCGAGATGGAGAAGCGTATACAAGCGTTCAAAATGAAGAGCTACCGCAGGCTTCTTGGCATCTCATGGGTGGAACATAAGACCAACGAGTATGTCAGAGGACAAGTCACCTTAGCAAGACTTCAAGAACATCTTCTCTCAATGCTGAAAAGACAGAAGCTTTGGTGGTTTGGGCATGTTGCTAGACATGACTCTTTGTCCAAAACAGTCTTCCAGGGAACAGTTGAAGGAGGAAGATGACAAAGCCGAAGTCAAGCCTGTGTGAAGTCAAGGACAGACCAAAGTGGAGAAAGACAGTAATCGCAGCATCTGCCATGACATCAGGGGTGAAAGTAAGCCGGTACGGTCCCGTACTGCGTACCACTAAAAGATTATGCGCCAGTACTGCGTACTGGCAAGAGTTGGAGTGGCTGTTTGCTGTAAAGCCGTCATTCAGAACCGGTCACGGCTGTAATTTGGGTCACAATAGATCCGCTAGCAATAAGCAGTCTAAAGCATGACTTAATCAGTTAATAGATTGCTCTTATTTTTTCTAATTTCAAACTGTTTCTGAACTGTTAGTGCTATGCTGGAGGCTCAATTCTCTAGCTTCTCTCCCCACAGAGATCGAGGTTTTCGTCAACAGACAGCCACGTCCCGTAACCGGGACGGATGTTGTGCATTTATATGGCAGGCTAGACCCTCCTATTTTGATTGACAGCTCATTCGGCCAATCATGTAACTGGCTGCAGCAAAATCAATCGAAATGCTATGTGACGCCCCCTGGTTATTATTGGCTCTGGAAAACCCATTTCTTAATATGATTGGCCGAATTAGGTGTCAATCAAAATGGGAGGGTCTAGCCCTCCAATTAAAATGCACTACATACCAGCTAGGACACGGCCAGTTTTTAATGTGATTTTGGTTCGGCCACTTAACAGGTTAAAACATTCATCACTACGTATATATATATATATATATATATATATATATATATATATATATATATATATATATATATATATATATATATATATATATATATAGAGCCTGCCTGAATAAAGGCAGAATCACTTGACAATGCGGAATATATTTTTGTTGTTAAGGAACTGAGATGTTTGCACACACTGTACACTAGCACAACTGATGACAACTCCATGCATTCTGCTTCTGTCCACTAATACAAAACGTCTGGAAAGAAATGATCACCAAACTTTCTCTAACATATTAAACCCTTTGGATCAAAAATGGAATGTCATTCAAGTTCATATGCATGTGATGGCAGATGACTGAAACCTTACCGCAATATAGTATCTATTTTCCAAAAATGATTAGGCAGGTTCAGGCACCTACTCATGCTTGTTGTATTGATACATTTCAGTAAATTGACAGACTGAAATCAAAGGCTTTTCCTCTACATTTTTATTTTATATTGGAGGACAGTCTTTTTCAATATCGTTAGCTTCAAACTGTCTGGCATTTCTTCTAGTTGTGTGGTGGTAGTCCAAAGCAAAATCATGTGAGCTTTGTAACACTTTTCTGTCTCTTTCATCATAGTTGATAAGCTTCAGGCTTACTGGGAAGATTCTCAGACAAAATTATCTGATAGGATGAAGCAGCTCCACAACATGCTGCAGGACTCTACCAACTGGCTGGATGCCAAGAAGGGGGTGGATCATCTCATCAAACAGGCCAATGAGAGATTGGACTCATGGCAAGAGATCACTTACACAGTGGAAACACTGAAAAAACAAAACGCTGAGCTAAAGGTGGGCTTGGCATCCACTGATTAACATCTTGGCATTCTCAGATTTATTGCCTGTATATAGATGTACATTCATATTGCTATATATGTTACATATATAGAGATATAGACAAGAGTTCTAATTGCTCATAATGCAGATACACCCACATTGCATGTGAGATTTCTAAACAGAGGGTTGAAGAATATGTTTTTAGACATCATACAGACCTAGAGGATGACATTTAGATGGCATTTGTATGTATGAATCATTTTGTCTGATTTCTCCCTCCTTCCCTAGCTGTTAATGAAGGAGCTGCAGCAATCACAGATACAGGTAGAAGAAACCAACGCACTTGCCAACAAACTGCTGACACTGTACACCAATGATGACACTCACAAGGTCACCCAAATCAACAACAACATGGAGGCAACCTGTGCACACATCAACAAACGGTAACCATGATTGTTATGCATTAGCTTCATTCTATATATTTTACATTTTAAAAGGTTTGGGACAGCCATTTTGGTGTGGCTTAAATGTCTCTTTAAATGCTGGTATTCTTAAGCATTTAGCCTTAATTTAATTTGGGGTTATTTGTGGTTTCTGTGGTAACAGTAAGTTCACATTAATACAGCTGCAACTCTCCTGACGTAACCATCCTGTCAAAACATCCCAGGGGCTGGTTCACCTTTTTGGAGCAAAACACATTTAATGAGGAAGTCTAGCCACAATCATGATCTGACTTCATGCTGCAAAAAGACACGTATTTAGTTTTTGACATAACAGAAGAACGTGGTAAAAAGATCAAGTGCATTAATAAATGAAAAGCTTTTCTGGTCATTGTCACCTTTTTAGTGTCTCTTTTTTAAGTATTGGCTGATTTTTCCAGATTCTGTTTAGAATAGAACTGCCCCCCCCCCCCCCCCCCAAAAAAAAGAAAACAAAAAAACAACTGAAACAAACAAACAAACAATCTGTTGTTTCTTGAATTTGCTACATCTATTTACCACCCATACACGAGTTGCTTACCTTAACACGTTTGTTATCTGTCTGAATCTCTACAGTGTTTCAGACAGGGAGGCAGCTCTGGAAGCTGCTCTGAAGCTGCTGCAGCAGTTCTACCTTGATCTGGAGAAGTTCCTCAACTGGCTAACAGAGGCTGAGACAACCTGTAATGTTTTAATAGATGCCACCACCAAGGAGAGAATGCAGGAGCAACCTGAGGCAGCTAGGAACCTGCTGGCACAGTGGAAGGTAGGCCATACACAAAAATGCACTAAATTTGTTCCTTGTCATTCTCTTATACAATATATTACAAAAAGTATTCACTCATCTGCCTTCACACTTAACATCCCATTTTTAGTCCATAGGGTTTAATATGATATCAGCCCACCCTTTACAACTCTAACAGCTTCAACTTTTCTTAGAAGGCTTTCCATAAAGTTTAGAGTGTGTTTATGGGAATTTCTTACTATTCTTTGCGAGCTGAGACACTGATGTTATGAGTTGAGTAGAATATTAGTCAAAAAACACTATGGTCATAAAGGAATGTCCAACTATAGTTTTTAAGCATAATAATGCTAATCACAGTGACTGGATGTGTTCTTGACCTTGTACTTCCAGGGGATTTCCGAGCCCTAAATGTTCTACTGCCAGGAGGCTGAGGGGTAGCACTGGCAAGTGCCAGTATTTTTAACCTAACCACATTTTTAACCTAATTGTAAAGCACCTAATTGTGTAGCACTGCTGCCTCACAGTTAGAATGCTGTGAAGCAGCAGTGCTGCTAGAATGACATGTAGAAGGTCTGGGTTCGATTCCACCTTGTCGTGGGCCTCTCTGTGTGGAGTTTGCATGTTCTCCCCATGTCTGCGTGGGTTTCCTCCAGGTACTCTGGTTTCCTCCCACAGTCCAAAGACATGCGGTTACTGGGGTTAGGTTAATTGGTCGCTCTAGGGCATCTGGGTGGCTTAGTGGTGAAGCCGGCAACCACATACACATGCCGCGTTGCGGTGCGGGTGGCGCGGGTTCGTGCCCCGGCCCGTCGCCAATTTGCCCGCGTGTCTTCCCCTGTATCTTTCCCCCATTTCCTGACCCGCTCCACTGTCCATAAAAGCTGCTGTGGCCAAGAAACGCAAAAAAAAAAAAATGGTCACTCTAAATTGGTTGTCTGTCTCTCTGTGTTGGCCCTGCAACAGGTTGGCGACCTGTACAAGGTGTACAGTACCCTGCCTCTCACCCTATGTCAGCTGTCTAGACAACACATCTGTGTTGTCTAGACTGGCCAAATCAGTGACTAAAATGCAGTTACCCTATTAACTGATTGTGCCAGCAAGTACTGCAATCAAATGTTTCCAATAATGGACAATGAGTCTTTCATGTTGCTCTGGAGGAATTTAGGCCCACACTTTGCAGAATTGGTTTAATTCAGCCACATCTGAATTTGGATTTAAATCTGGGCTTTGACTAGACCACTCCAATTTTTTTTTAATTTTTTGAAAGCAATTCAGAACTGGACACGGCGTGTTTCTGTTCACATTCATTTTTTTGGAATGTGAGAGGTAAGTGTCAACAGAACATATGTGGTTTAATTTGTTGGTGGAAATCAAAGATGAGCAGGAACCTCCAAATAGAAGAAATCAAACATGGCACTAAAACATCTTGCATTTTTTTGGTCCTTCATTCTTTTTAAGGAGTCAAAGTGCAGTGGAAATGTCCCCAAAATTCCAAAATACCCCATACTGGAGGTAGAAAAAAGCACAACAATGATTTTCATATTGTCTAAAGCATGTTTAAACTAAAAGTCTAAGCTATGGCCCGTGGGGACACACCCGGCTTGGTGGTCTCTTTAATCTGGCCTGCCGAAGATTGGTACAGAATTGCCCAAATCAAATAATATCATAATTATGACTGATGTCGGGGATTCTGAGAATTGCTACAACAAAACTAACACCAGACTTCGATGCACTGGCAAAAACAGCACTGCACTGGTCTGTCGTGGTAAAGAGAGAGCTGAGTGTGAAAGCAAAGTCATCGATTTAGCTCAGTCTACTTCCCTACCCCTCACCCATGGTTGCAAACTTTGCATAGTGACTGAAAGAACATGATCACAAATACAAGCAGCAGAAATGAGCTTCCTCCGAATGGTGGCTGGCACCCTTAGAGACAGGGTGAAGAGTGCAGCCATCCGGGAGGGGTTTAGAGTAGAGACGCTGTTTCTGCACATTGAAAGGAGCCAGGTGAGGTGGTTCGGGCATCTGACTAGGATGCCTCCTGGGCACCTCTTAGATGAGGTATTCCGGGTATGTCCTACTGGGAGGAGGCCCCAGGGCAGACACAGGACAAGCTGCAAAGATTATATCTTTCGTCTGGCCTGGAAACGCCTTGGGGCCCCCCGGACGAGCTGGTGAAGGTGGTTGTGGAGAGGGAGGTCTGGACTTCTCTGCTTAGGCAGCTGCCCCCACAGCCTGGCCCTGGATAAGTGGAAGAAAATGGATACCTGGCAGAATTTCAAATTAATTTTTGATTAATCTTGCAAGGTGCTATATAAATAATAATAAATTGTCCTGTCACTCTCCCCTCAGCCCCAACCTGTCACGGCAGATGACTGCCCCTCCCTGAGCCTGGTTCTGCTGGAGGTTTCTTCCTGTTAAAAGGGAGTTTTTCCTTCACACTGTCGCCAAGTGCTGCTCATAGGGGGTTGTTTTGAATGTTGAGTTTTTCTATGTAATAATTGTAGGGTCTTTACCTTACAATATAAAGCAGGTAACTGCAGTGAGGTGACTGTTTGTTGTAATTTGGTGCTATATAAATAACATTTTATTTAAGTTAAATAAAATTTTACTGTATTTAATTTACTTAATTTACAGTGATATTCATGTATGCTTGCATATCTGACTATACACCTGATATAGTCAGATTTGTTATTTATGATTTGTTGTTCCATCTAATGCTTAAAAATGCTCGAGTGACACTTTGAGAATTTTGGTATCATCTTGAACATATATGTATACATTTAACTTTTTTTTGTTGCCGATCATGAAGTTGATTTTTTTTAATAATGAGAGCAAGCTGATTGAGCTGAAACCATTTGAAAATATCAGAAATGATCGGCTACAAGATTTGTCTCCTCCTTCTTCTGCTGGCTGTCGCCTTTAGGGGTCGCTGCAGTGGATTAGTTGCCTTCATTATTTGCCAACATTAGAAGTATTTTGTGTCTGATGACACATTCAGTGTTACAGGGTTTTAAACTCATCTACCTAACCTACTTGTAACTACCTGTTACACCTGTCTCCCTCTCATTCACACACCTATATTCTTTCTTGCTTCTGCTGACTTTCATTCCTCTTCTCTCCAGAGCATACCCCCAGCTCTCTTTCACCTTCTCCCTATTCTCACCACGATGTTGCCTACAAAGATCACTTGTATATGTGTGTAACATCACATGAGGACTTCTGCTTGACCTCATCTGTCTACCTGTCCATCACCATTGCAAACAAGTTGCTCAGAGCAGATCCCTGATGTAATCTCACCCCCACCTTGAACCCATCTGTCACTCCTACCACATACCTCACCACTGTCTCCCTGTCCTCATACATGTCCTGCACCACCCTCATATATTTCTCTGCCTCTCCTGGCATAGTTCCTCTCTTACCCTTATCATACTCTTTCTCTAGATCTACACAGACAGTGCAACTCCTTTGGACCTTCTCTATACTTTTTTTTTTATCAACACTCACAAAGCAAAGATCACATCTGTAGTTCTCTTTTTTGGCATGTAGCCATACTGCTGTTCACTGATTTTTTACCTTTCAGAAACTCTTTCTGATATCTTCATGGCATGGCTCATCAGCTTTATCCCTTTGTAGTAACTACAGCTCTGTATGTCACCCTTGTTTTTGGTAACAGTTCACTTCTTCATTCCTCAGGCATCCTCTCATTCTCTAACACTGTGTTAAAAAATCTGGTTAAAAAGTCCACTGCCCTCTCTTCTAGACATCAGAGTACCTCCACAGGTATGTCATCTGGATCAACTGCCTTTCCATTCTTCATCCACTTCATAGCTGCCCTCAGTATTTCTCTGACCTCCTTCACCCAAACAAACAGTCTCAGACACTTTTGGCCATGGCTCTGCTCTCTGTCCCTTGCACCAACCTCCATACGTATGGGGACAGAGCCTTCAGTGTGGCAGCTCCCATCCTCTGGAACTTTCTCCCTTCTGAGCTTCACAACGCCTCTTTCAAGAAACTTTTGAAAACTCACCTGTTCAAAAAGGCCTTTAATCTCTAGTTCATTTATTTATTTACTTATGTATTTTTTTCTTTTTGTTTATTTGTTTTTGTTAATTCACACTTTTTGTACAGCGTCCTTGGATTACTTGAAAGGTGCTGTATAAATCTAAGTTATTATTATTATTATTGCATCTTGTAAAAATATCTTTGACACCATTGCTCCACTTAAAACCATATAACTTGGGCAAAAACCTGAGCCCTAGCTAAATGATATTACTCACGCTGCCAGACAAGAATGCAGGAAAGCAGAACACAAATGGAAGAAGGATAACCCACAGGTGTCTTATGACAGTCTCAAGGAAAGTTGATCTAATTATCAGAGAAATGTAAAGGCTGAAATGACTAAGCATTTCACTGGTATTTTTTTGAATAATTCTCACAACCCTCATGTTCTGTTTAGTACAATTAACTCTTACCATAAACCCAATAAACCCAAACTACAATAGAAATCTTCTAATGTTCCTTCAGCCTCTTGCGAAAAATTTCTTCACTATTTTGTGGATAAGATTACCACAATCCAAGCAAACATCTTGGCTCCAACTTTTGACCCCTTTGTTTCAGTTACAGGCTCTGCTGTATTTAGTAGATTTGAACCTCGTCCTGACTTGTTTATTCAAGGAAGTTTTGGACACCATCAGGCTTGATTTTCAGTCTATCATAAACGGTAGCCTTGTCTCTGAAATTGTTCCCTTGTATTTTAAGCAAGCAGTGGTCCAGCCTTTAATTAAGAAAACAAATACTGACACCTCAGTTCTCTCCAATTTATGCCCAATGTCTAAGGTGGTTTTTCGTCAGCTTCAACTGTTTTTAGAAATGCATGGGATTCTGGAGGTGTTCCAATCTGGTTTTAAGGCATTTCACAGCACAAAATCGGCACTCTAAAGAGTTTTTAATGATGTTTTATTAGCTACTGACTCTGGGGATTCTGTTATTTTAATGCTTTTAGATCTTACAGCTGCGTTTAATACTGTCAAGCACGGTATTCTCATTTCTAACTTTGAGCACTGTGTGGGGGGTAAAAGGCATAGCTTTGGAGTGGTTTAGGTCATACTTGCCAGAGATAAGTTTTAGAGTCAGTTTTGGAGGCTCAACTTCTCCTCTGCACCACTCCTATGTGGAGTTCCACACAGTTCTGTTCTGGGGCCATTTCTTTTCCCCTAGGATCAATTCTGAAAAGACATGGTCTCTCCTTCCACTTTTATGCTGATAGATTGTGTCATTAGAGTGTTTCAGTGACGTTAAAGCCTAGATGGCTTTAAATTTTTACTTTTTAATGAGCACAAGACTGAGGTCATGATACTTAGACCCAGTAGTTCTAGCAGTGCTACAAAATTGGCCCTGGACCCACTGGATCTTTATGTAAAGCCCGTTGTAAATAACTTTGGTGTGAAAATAGACTGTGATTTAAAACAGGAGAAATACATAAATTAGTTGTGAAATCAGGTTTTTACCAACTGAGGCTTCTTTCTAAGGTCAAGCCTTCTTATCTTTTAATAATTTTGAGAGAGTTATACACACTTTCATTTTAACTCGACTTGACTTGTGTAATGCCCTTTACGTTGGTGTAAACCAGACCGCCTTTTCACACCTTCAGTTGGTCCAAAATGCAGCCACTGACCTTCTTACCAGAACTTGCAAATTGGTGCACATCTTCCCTGTTCTGGCCTCCCTTCACTGGCTTCCTGTGCATTTTAGGATTGATTTTAAGATTTTATTGTATGTTTTTAAATCTCTTAAATGGTTGGCCCCATCATATCTCGCTGAACTCCTAACACCTTATGGTAGGTCACTGAGATCTGCTGACCAGCTACTCCTCAGTGTTCCTAAAACTAGACTTAAAAGGGGGGGGGTGCATAGCCATTCAGCCATAGCCCCTAAACTACTGAATGAGCTGCCCCCCTCAGGTTAGGTCAGCCTCCACTCTGCATGTTTTTAATGTAAACCTTTAAAAACATGCAGTTTTTCTTCTTTGGCTTTCTATATTTATTATAATTCTATAATTATTTACCTACGAACAAGCATCAGGCAGCTTTGTGTGTGTGTGTGTGTGTGTGTGTGTGTGTGTGTGTGTGTGTGTGTGTGTGTGTGTGTGTGTGTGTGTGTGTGTGTGTGTGTGTGTGTGTGTCCAGCACTTTGGTCAACCTTGTTGTTTTAAATGTGCTTTATAAATAAGATTGGATTGGATTGGATTGTGGGCCCACTGTGGCTGGGGTACAAGATTTGTGGCATCAGCCGATGATAAATATTACATTTTTACATGTGGTAGCCAAGTCACTAGTATCTGGAGAAACATAGGCCGAAGGACAGAACACTAGGAACCATCTAGAAGTATTTCTTTCATAGTACGTCGCACACATGAAACGATTAATGAATATAAGTACTTGAAATCTGAAATAAAAGTTTTGGCTCAAAACATCAGAACTCATATTTTATGAACAAGGTTGATTAGATTAGATTAGATTAGATTAGATTAGATTAGATTATTAGATTATTAGATTAGATTAGATTAGATTAGATTAGATTAGATTAGATTAGATTAGATCACCCTGCTGCTTTGTGTATTTTTATTTTATTTTATTTTTTGTCTTTTTATGGCATGCAGTTATAATTTTTTGCTTATGTAAATTAGCTAAAGTAAGAAAAGTTTTTTTCATTTTGGGGGTATATCATAATATCTGTCAATTAAATCACTTTTGCAATAAAATAGTTTTATATGAATCCATTTTATATATTAGAGACCTTAGACAATATGAAAAACATTGTTGTGTTTTGTTCCAGCTCCAGTAGGGGTATCTCAAAATTTTGAGGGCATTTCCACTGCACTAAAAAAGCACTTGGATGAAATTCAGCTTCATGACAATTTCCCTTCTTTCAGGACCACAGTGTTTCCCTTAGATTGATGATGTTGATGGTTGTTTTTACTAATTTCCTCCATACAATACCCCTGGCTTCCTTGTGTGCACTTTGTTGTTTTTATGCAGCTTTGATGTCTTGTAATAAAATTTTTGCAAACAGTCTTTAACCATCAAAACCAATTCTTCTGAAGAAAGCAAACTTTTATTTGGGCTATGTGGTCTTACTGTTTTTTTACATCCTGACTTAGATTATGTTATCCCTTAGGACAGTTTGTGCTGCTCTTGGTAGTTTGCACTGGTGATCATTGAAATTAACTGGCTGTTTCTGTGGCCGTGAGTAAGTTGGCCCCTGTATGCATTACCCTGGAAGCATCTTCACCTGAACCAAAGGTGTTTGAAACAGACTTTCTCCTTTTATCTTTTACTAGAAAAAACAATTTTCTCTTGATATTGTCTGGAGTTGGTGAGTGAAAATAGTTAAACCATCAACTCAATCTAATTGGGTTCTGCAAAGAAAAGCTTCAGCAGTCATCAAGGAATATTAAGAAATTAAAAACATGACTGCAGCTTTGTCTCAGGTGCGATCTGCCATGCATTTAGTAGATTTTCAGTTCTCAGCTTAAGAAACTTTTTCTCAACTCTGCTCTGCTTAGTATGACAGGAATGTTGACATGGCAACATGAAGAGATTTGATTGGACTGTCACTGTCTGCCAGACAAATGCAGAATTCACCCCACTGCATTGTGGGTGTTGAAGAGAAGGCTCTGTTCTGCGAGAAAACATATTCTGACCATCAGATCTCACCCTGCACCCACACACACTTTCTGATAGAATGGCTTGTGCACCCACACACACACACACACACAAGCACTGGCACAGTGTACAGTGCACATAATGTAAACGCACATGCAGCAGTTGTGTGATGAATTTTCCTACAGACACAGATACAAATTCATGCCTGTGCACACATCCGTTTCATATACACACAAACACACCTACACAGACACACACACACATGCACACACAGAGCTCTCTTAGTACAATAGTAGCACTGTATGCAGCACTGAGATAGTCTTCTGTGTTCAGTCACAATGGTGACTGCTAGCACTGTGTAGCATCAAGTGAAAACTCTCTTTCTCTCTCTCAGGCTACAACACACAGATAAGCTTTAATTGGAAAATAAGCACACTCATCATTTTATGCAGCCTTCCAAGTTATCTGCCTCTTTCATCCGTTTTATCTCTTTCTCATCCCGTCTTTCTACCTCACTCTGACTCAGACTTTCCAACTCCATCTCCCTTTTCATGTGCAGTTAACTCTCTCTTCCTTCCTCTTCATCTGCAAATCTCTCACTATGTCACACACACTTAAACAGAGAGCATTCAGCCGACTGGGACCTAATCTAGAAGGAATAAAATGGGACATAATGGAGCTTCTGCTTCTTCTTGATGTCTAGTTCTGGGGATTCCAGGGTCCAGTCTGGAAGATGCTACGCAGAAAAGTCTATCATGTTCAGGTTGGGAATAAAAATCAAGTAGTATTGTTTTGGAACTGAACATATTAATCCTAAACTGACATTTACACTGAACGTCTGAAATAAAAAAATGTACTTAATTATTGTTCATGTAGATTATAATTTGTATATATTTGTAAATAGTTTGTCAAACATTTTTGGATAGATCAACCAATTTTTTTACATAAGGAAAGTTCAGTTTGATATTTGGTTCTGTCACATTATGGACTCGTTATTTCATACAAACTGAAGTGGATTCTGTTGTGAGGCATTTGAGGTTAGCTAAATTATAGAAGCATTTTCTCAAAAATGTGACAAAAATAATGCAAAACTGTTCATTTAAAATGCAGAAATCAACAGTAAACTACATATGAAAGTGTAAGACTGGCTGACATTGTGTCAGGGATCAGAGAGCACTGAGCTCAGATGGTAATTGTAAGAAACTTTAAAGAACTACATTTATTGCTTTCAGTGGTCTTATGGTGCTGTCTGTAGTAGTCTTTGTTTTGTTCATGTCTTCACAAACTACAGTTTTTCTTATAGCTTGCAACAAGATCAACTTTCTTTTATGGGATTATTTTATTTACTTTTTATTCTTTCATTAACCTTTAATGTTTAAATGACATAAATGAAGTGACTTATAAAAAATACACTTTTTTAAGCCACTTGTTTGAATGGGGGTTACTGACACATGCACTTCATGAAGAATGTACATGCATACAAACTGTTCTGTCAAATGAAATTTCATTTATTTAACTATAAAATCCTGTTGACAATGCTTGTAGTAGAATGTGCTTTTAGCGCTCAAATTGAGCCGAAAAGTAAGTGCTATAAGTACCAGTCCATTTACCATTTACTTCAAGGTGCAGTCAAAAGAGGACTCAAAAGAAATATTTAATGTGATCAGCTCTCCACAAGCTAACCACATTTTATTGACTTTTTTAAAACCTACCAGTCAGTACAGTTGTGTATAATTTATGTCACACACATACCAGATGCAGTGCTGGGAATGTAAGTTTCATCCCACTGTTTTTTTGCAGTATCAAGTAAAATATAAGCAATATTTTCAAAATTAAAAAATACCATTAGAGAAGTTTAAATGTGATCATTACACTTTACTGTCTTGCATAAAACTCCTGTAGCAAGCAGTAGCTCATTCTTGTCAAAGATCATCAAAACATATTTCCAAGTTTCACTTCACAGCTCTTTATTTTAAGAGCTGCACGTATTAGAATCGCACATCACTATTAACACACCTATCCCTGCTGATCATCATTAACCCACCAATCTGCTGCTCTCATGGTGCTATTTTAACAGTAGAGGAAATAAACACAACCATAGTTTCTTAACTGTAAATGCAATGGAACAAACAGAACAAAACAGAAGGAGTGTGAAACACCCATAAGCTACAAATTTGGAACTTCTCCAATATGTCCATCTACAACACTTCAGTATTAAAGGGCAATTATAAGAGGCAAATTGGTGTTGTTATTGTGTATTTATCCAGGAAACTCCTGGAACCTCTGTTGTTGTTGTTGTTGTTGTTGTTGTTGTTGTTGTTGTTGTTGTTGTTGTTGTTATATATAAATTTCCATCTCATAAGAAGATACTTAAAATGCCCTTGGTTACTAATACTTGATGGACAAGTTGAAAGTCATGCCTAATGTTTTATCAGGCATCACAAAATTTCTCCACCAGTATCTCTTGAAAACCCCTGAAATGGACTGCTGTTTTCCTTAATGACTTAAATGATGTATAAAGTATTAGTAGCTATATTAGCTATTGATAAAGCCTGTAATTACAATATATAAACCTCTTTATGAAATTAAAATAAAATGGAGTGACAACAACTTAAAGACAACTTGAAGTTAAAATCATCATTTCTTTTGATATTGCTTTTCACCATTCCACAATGGTGCTTAATAAAGGGTTGGATTGTCATATACTCTATTTTCATTCTCTTATTGAAAGTTTCAGTGATGTCAGTCTGTAGGAAAAATGTCCAAGAGTGAAACTACCTCTGTTAAAGATACACATTTTGACATTTCAGTGCTTAAAAAAGGTCAAGTCATACAGTATCAGTCAAAAGTTTGGACACAAATTTCTATTATTGGGTGAGTGTGATCACTGAGCACCTCCACCAATCAGTGATCTACAGCAAACGAATTCCTGAAAGATAGCTAATATTACTAAAAAAAATGGGTTGTGTGGGGAAACAGAATTTACTGCTTGTGTTTTTTCCATTGACTCATACAGGACCTCCAAACAGAGATTGACAGCCACACAGAGCTGTATCACTCCCTGGATGAAAGTGGTCAGAGGGTTCTCACATCACTGGGAGACTCAGAGGATGGTGTTCTGCTCAGAAGACGTCTGGGCAATATGACCCAGCGCTGGAATGACCTGTGCAACAAGACCCTGAGCATGAGGTGAGTGATTGCAACAGGTCCAACAGAGCACTGTAAATGCTCTGTTTTAGAAACTACAGAGGAAACAATGTCTGTATTTGTGTTTCAAGGGCACACCTGGACTCAGAGATGGCCCCCTGGAAGAGGGTCCACATGTCTCTGCAGGAGCTGTTGAACTGGCTGAGGCTTAAAAGTCAACAACTGGAGCAGGAGCCACCTGTAGGGGGGGATGTCCCAGCAGTGCAGGCACAGTTGGACATACACCGGGTAGGAGGACATGCACTACAAACAACACTGGTCGCTGCAGAATTTTTGTTGATGATATTAACTCTTCAACAAATGAGTTCTATCAGGTGACTCTGCTAGAAAAAATAAGGGCCAATGAAATGTTCTATTTCCTGTTCTTTGAAGAAATACCCATAGCTTTGCAACAACCCCAGAGATTTTAGTGTTTGTGCAGAGCACAGCATCTATCTACACAGGCATTTTTTTTCACAATGCTGAATTTAACCAAAAATTGACAAAATTCTGTCTTTTACAGTGATTAGTTTAAATCAAATAGCATGAACAAGTTCGTGAAATGACTGAGGGGTATTGAAAGCTCTTCAATCCATCCTTTCTGGAAAGCGAGATGGCTCCAAAAAAACTCTCACTGGCTCCAGAGTCTAGCAAACCAACTAGACAGAATAATTATCAAACACAGGGAGGCTGGACTTGTAGTCTTAGCCAAGGCATTTCTATTATGGAGGCTTGGCTTACCATCACCTCCATTACTGCTGATGAGCCTAATTTTTTTGATGTAATGAGGCATTTAACCAGATAATGACCTAGTGGACCTTACCTTGTACACAGGAAACCAGAGGATGGAGACATTTGGGATCCAACTCTTGAGAAAATCACTGTGATCAGTGAACAAGTTATATGGAGTATGACTAGCTCTCTACTTCAAAAGAATGTCAAGCTGAATGGTGGCACACATAAGGGAGTCCATGCTCTCTCTAACTACATAGCCATCCTTAATCTGGTCAGTGAGACTGTTAAGAAACAAGGCCTTTATCATTCCACCCTAGATCTGGGGCTAAGTTTCTGAATTCTGCTTATCTTTATCAGCAGTCACCCAAATCAGAGTATACTACATAGAAAAATTATTTGAATTTGAAGCAGACTTCATTTCTAAACAACATTATTCAAAGAAGAGGATCTGAGAGATGCCAACAGGCTAAATTAAAAATCCTTTTTATTTAATTTGGACTCTTGGATGCTCTGTGCATGATTGAATAGATGGATGGATCCACGTGGAGTAAAGTTTATTTACTCAGTTTTGCTTTGTATACTGATATCTAGTGCTGCTATGTACCACCATGTGACTGTATGGAAATTGTGTTATAAAAGAAATAAAGATGTTGAGAAAGAAAATCCATTTTATACACCATTTTAGGCACAAAAAACCAGCTTATTATTATTACTATTATTAGCTTATTAGCTGGTACTTTACATAATTTAACATATTAAAAGAAATACAGCAATTTGGCAAAAAACTTGAAATCCTGCAGACGTATTAGGAAAAAGCTTTTAGTTTCAGCATTTCATAATGAACATAAACACTTTCTAACAAGAAGGCCCACTCACATTACATAAAAGTTATAAATTTGCATGTCATTAAGTGAAAAAAGTATTTGATCCCTAAGCAAAACATGACTTTGTACGTGGTGGAGAAGCCCTTGTTGGCAAGCACAGTGGTAAGCCATTTCTTGTAGATGGTCACCAGGTTTGCACACAAGTCAGGAGGGATTTTGACCCACTGCTGTTTTTAGAAACTCTAAATCCTTTAGGTTTCTTGGCAACTCAAAACCTCAGCTCCCTCCACAAATTTCCCATAGGATTGAGATCTGGAGACCGCCTTAATGTGCTTCTTCTTTAGCCTTGACTTGGCACTGTCATGGTGGAAGACCCATCCACAACCCATTTTAAATGGTAAATTGACTAGTGCTTATACACTGCTTTTCTATTTTTCTAAGCCCTTATACAACACGTTTACATTCACACCAGCACTTCCATGAGTAACTAACCTAAGTGCTTTTATTTTCTAACATTCACACACACATTCATACTCCAGTGCTTTTTTTTTACTGCATGTTATTTGGGGGGGTTGTAATTTAGGGGGGTTGATATGCTGTTTCTTTCCATTAAAATTATACCGCTGTGAAAAGAAACTATTAGAAATGGTTAATTTCTTTGTAAGTGAACAAACTAATTCAGTAGGTGATTAAATAATTTCCTTCACTGTATAAAAAAAATGGGCATAGTAACCAGTGATTAGTGAAGTCCCATCTTGAGTCCTTGAAGTGAGTGTTTTGGTATCAAATGTGACAATTGAAGGGTGGAGCTGAATGTCTGACTTTGGGTTGGGAGTGGGACCTACAGTTTAGCAAGTTTGCTGGAATAAGTGTGTGCATTTTCACAGGGTTTCAAGAGGGACTTGAGAGCTAAGGAGCCCGTTGTGACCAAAGCTCTGGATGATGTTGAAGTCTTTCTGTCTGAACTTCCACGAGACACACCATCACCTGAGCAGAGAGGTAACACACACTCACACACACATATGATTCACATTAGACAGTTCTCCTTTGAGTTCTCTCCTCTACTATTCTTCTATACTTTAAAATTTCCTCCTTCACACTTCACACATTTTGATGTTTTCTTTACTAGATGAATTTAGAAAAGTAAGTGCTATAAGCAGCATACGTTCCTTTGCAAAGTTTCCTATGTAAGGGTACTGTACTGAAGTCACATTACATAAGCACAACCCTTTAGCACGCCATTTGGGGTGGCTGTGCTCAGGAGATAGAGCAGGTCATCTATTAATCTAAAGGTTGGTGGTTTGATCCTTGGCTGCTCCAGTCTGCATGCCAAAGTATCCTTGGGCAAGATACTGAACCCTGGGTTGTTCCTGATGCACACTTAGATGTAGATGTAGCACTTGTATGAATCTGTGTGTGAATGAAGAAGTGCTGTAATAAGTGCTTTAAGTGCTCAATTAGAGCAAAAAAGCACCAAAAGAAATAGTCCATTTACCATTTAAATGCTGAAACTGGCATGTTAAATCAGGAAATAGCTTGATAATTAGAAACATTTTCTTTTACAGCATTTTTAAAGCATAAAGTAAATTTCCATTGTTTTGAATTAGACTCTGGAGCCTAGTAACAGCATTGTAACAATCACAGTAGAGATTAAAAACACTATCCTGCATCAAAATCTGCACCAAGGCAGCAGCCTGGTTACCATGTACCTATAGAAAAGCCGATATTATACTGTGGCCTATTTAACTAATTTATCCACGAAACAGGCTAAGAACATTGAAAGTAAAGGTTAATTTGGGAACACAAAGGGTAACGACTTAGAATTTAGAACTTAGAATTTTCATCCGTCTCTGCAATTAGATCTGTTGGGCAGTGGCTGGGGACTCCTAAAAAGTGAGTTCTGACAGTTGTTTTGTTTGTTTGTTTTTTTTTTGTTTTGTTTTGTTTGGGGGGGCATATATGGGCTCACCCATTGAGCCACCCCAGCACCCCAAGCTTTATTACATTTAATAAAAACGTTTGAGGAAATATCGGAATATGTAGTGACTAAAATAAAGTAAGCAATAAAGGGACTCAACTTCTAAAATTTTAATATGGTAGAACAATTCACATGCAAATTATGTAAAGCACAGAATATGTTGTCAGTGCTAATTACAGTTATCTTTATGTGTTTCAGCAATTCAGAAAATCAATCAAACATTCCCCGCCTGCCAACACCAACAGATTTATTCTTGAAAACCAAACAATTGCCTTTGGAATCTAGGGGATTCAAATTTACAAACTTCTTCTTGTATTATTGAACTGCACACCTGAGGTCTACCATGTTGTATTTTTTCAACAAATTATATTCGTCTTTGGGCACGCATGGTAGCCAGTTTCTGGTCTCAGGAAGAACGAGGCAAGGCATGAATTCAGTCTGAATGGGGAATTTCTATAAAGGCACATCAACATAATTTACTTACTGGACCTCCACAAACACTTGCTCAAAAAATGACTGTTGATGGCGATCAGCTTACATCCTGTTATTCAGAGAGCTCACAGTAGAAGCATAATGCCTAGAATGAGTTTTACATGACATAAAGGTACAGTCTATTATACTATTGAAAACTGTATCTGGACTTACAGATAATGTAAGTAAGGTTTGCATGAAACTCTACTATATTTGACCTTATCAACAGGGATATCTGCAGGACAGGCAGTGACAGTGATGCTCCTTAGCTCTCAATGGGGTTGCCTAACCTGTAGAAGTCTGTGTGTTCCTCCATCACTGACCCACAACCAAACTGGTCATGCTGAACTATGTTACAGGCAGCATAACCTTCTCCACAGCTTCTCCAGACTGTTTCACATCTGTCACATGCTCAGGGTGAGCCTGCTCTCATCTGTGAAATGCACAGGGTGCTTGTGGTGGACCTGCCAGTTCTCGCATTCTATGGCAAATGTCATTCGGGTTTCAAAGTGCTGGGCAATGAGCACAGGGCCCACTAGAGGACGTCAGGCCCTTACACCACAATCATGAAGTCTGTGGCACCAGTGGCCTGCTGGAGGTAATTTTATAGGGCTCCAGCAGTGTTCATCCTGTTCCTCCTTGTACAAAGGAGCAGATACCAGTCCTGCTGATCCGTTAGGGCTATGTCCTATCTTCTGGAATCTCCTCCATGCTCTTGGAGACACAGCAGATCTTCTGGCAATGGTACATATTGATGTGGTATCCAGGAGGAATTGGACTACTGGTGCAACCTCTGTAGGTTTCAGGTATCGCCTCATGCTACCAGTAGTGACACTGACCCTAGCCAAATGCAAAACATATGAACAAACAGTCAGGGAGGAGGGAAAAAATGTCAGCAGCCTCCACCTGTAAAACCTTTCCTGTTTTGGGGGTTTTCTCATTGTTGCCCCTCTAGTGCACCTATTGTTAATTTCAGTAACACCACAGCAGCTGAAACTGATTAACAACCCCCTCTGATACTTAACTGACCAGATCAACATCCCAGAAGTTTAACTGACTTGATGCTATACTCTGACTAAAAAGTGTTCCTTTCATTTTTTTTTTTTTTTTTTGAGCAGTTTACATGCATACTTACACTTAAGTAGGGTTTTGAAGCCAGATTATCAGCAACTTTTTCTGCATCTGTTCTTTACGTAACCTTTAGCTATCAGCCCAGAGGAGCGTGCACATAATGTGGGGCGAATCCTGCGCAAAGAGGCAGACGACATGATAAGCAAGTGGGATCGGCTCAATGCTGACTCAGCTGACTGGCAGAGGAGATTGGAGTTGGCCCTGGACAAGCTGATGGAGCTACAGAAGGCAGAGGACCTGCTGGATGGACAGCTGAGACAGGCAGAGATGGTAAAGGATGCGTGGGAACCTGTAGGAGATATCCTGATTGACTCGTTGCCGGACCATATTGACAGAGTCAAGGTGAGACTGAGTGACTCTCACTTAAATGTAGTATTCTGTTTCATACCCATAGACAGTATAAAATGTTAATATAGATGCGGTGACATCACCCATTGATTAGGGAAGTCCTGTTATGAAGGCTTGAGCTGAGCTGAGTTTGGGATTGACAAGTCATTAGCCAAAGACTATATTTTGGATAATCCTCTTTTCTGACTCTTGAATGACCATAATTTACAAAGTGGGCTTGTTTTGTTCAATATGACCTGAAGATAACAATTTTGTCTATAAAATAATCAGTAAAGTTTGCTGTACAGTAAAGTTTACTGAGGTCACAGAGCAAGGAAACTATGGGCAGTTTTCCAACAGACTTCTATACAACTTGAAGTCTTTTTGCAGCCTTGGGGGGCCCTGGTGGCCATTAAAAAGAATCCAGGTTTAACACTTTCACATTAACCTCCCTTTTCATATCTGGAAGCTATGTCTATATTTTATACTGCCTATGTTGATACCTCATTTGTAACTCTAAAACTAATCTTGCTATAAGTATATATAATTTTTGTTCTTGTTAAAAATTGTTTTCCCAAGTCTTAACAATCAGGAGAAAAAGAAAAAAAATCATTTTAATTGACAGAGAATTACTTTTTGCCTGACTCCACAACATGGGGTTAAGGTTCAAGGCTAGGGTTATTGCATATGATGACTTAGACCTTGGAGGGTTAATGTATTTTTGCATATGCATACATATCCTAATACTTGGTGTTAAAACCTGTTGAAAGTAGGCTCTTACAGAATCTATTGCAAATATAATTTTCAATTTCCTCCTGATTTTAATCACCTTAAATGTTTATTGATTTTGGAAGGGAAAATCAATGCCATTCTCTTATTTAAAAAGTATTTATACAAGTTTAGCTTAGCAAAAATACTTAAAAGCTGCATCCATACCATTTCTTGCATTAAACAAGAAGGAAACTGGGTTTTATGTGACAGATGCCAGGTCATATTTGTAAATAAGAACCAGTTCTCAAACATTTTACTTGTTAAAATAAAGGTAGAAAAAAAAAACAGATGCATTTAGAAGTAAAATTTTGGGTGTGTTTCTATATGTGTATGACTGTATGTACCTATCTTTCAGGAGTTTCAGGAAGAAATTGCGCCAATTAAGGATGATGTGACGCACATGAACCAGTTAGCGTCTACTTTCAATCTTTCTGATATCCAGTTATCATCTAGAAATCTGGAACGCATTGAAGATCTTAACACACGATGGAGCTTGCTCCAGGTACTGACTAATGCACACATACACACACTTCCACAAATGTAGAAGCATCAGAAATCAGATAAACTCATGCCAGGACTAATGTTTGCGCCTGTTAAACCAAAAACCTGTTGCACCTTTATATTTTAATTCATGATAGTTAGTTAGCTATTATCTGTTGTACCTTTGACATTTTCGTCTGACACCATTAGAGATTAAAACTCATAAAATCTGTTTTTGCAGCTGACTGCATCCATAACCTCACCCCACTTTCCTTTCCTACAACTGACAGTTTCCCTTTTTGTGACAAAAAATTGGTTTTGTTCCTTTTTTTTAAATAAGATGCCCTTGAAATGAAAAAAAAGCAGCTTTTCATTTCTTAGAGAAAACAGGGGATTTTTTTTTCCCCTGAATTTAAGAGCTGCAGCTAGTGAACCAATAAAACTAATGTTACCATCAGAAATGAGTTACAAACACAAGTTATGTCATGCACATTTGCTTTTGAGTGGAGAAATGCTTTCACAGTGAAGTACCATTATGCGCTTCACCATTGTGTGTAATTTGTGTAATTCAAATAGTGTAATTATAATAGTCAAAAACAATGCTGTGGATTTCTTGCACTCAGTGGTCGCCATCTTGGGTAAACAACAGAAGCTGCAGCTGTATGTGCTGGGAGGGACATCAATTGCAACAGCTATCACAGCCAGTGTTGCAGCCTTCCTTTTCGATAAATACACGTGAATATTTTGTCCTCAAAGTTGGCGTGTTAGAAGCAGTAAAAATGAGCAAGTGTAAGCATTTGAACAAGTTTGAAAAGGGCCAAATTGTGACAGTTAAATGGCTGGGTCAGAGCATCTCCAAAACTGCTTGATACTGATCACTGCAGAGTCTGCAGTGATCAGTATCTATCAAAAGGGGTCCAAGGAAGGAACAGTGGTAAACCAGCAACAGGGTCATGGGTGGCCAAGGCTAATTAATGCACGTGGGAAATGAAGATTGGCCCACGTGGTCCAAACCAACAAATGAGTAACTGTAGCTCAAATTGCTGAAAATTTTAATACTTGTTCTGATAGAAAGGTGTCAGAATACACAGAGCATTGCAGTTTGTTGTGTATTAGGGCTGCATAGCCACAGACCAGTCAGAATACCCATGCTGACCCCTGCCCACCGCCAAAGGTGGGACCAATGGTCATGTGAGCATCAGAACTGGACCACAGAGCAGTAGAAGGAGGTGACCTCTCTGATGAATCATGTTTTCTTTTACATCACTGCCAGAAGTTTCTTCTTGTTAAAAAGGAGTTTTTCCTTACCACAGTTGCCAAGTGCTTGCTCATAGAGGGTCATTTTGATTGTTGGGTTTTCTCTGTATCATTACATGATCTTTACCGTACACTATAAAGTGCCTTGAGGTGACTGATTGTTGTGATTTGGCGCTATTGAATTGAATTGAATTGAATTGAATTGAATTGAATTGAATTGAATTGAATTGAATTGAAGTGAAGTGAAGTGAATTGAATTAATGATTTCAGTTCAATTCAATTCAATTCAATTCATTTCTGTGGCCTCTTTCAGGATAATGTGCCCTGCCACCATAGGAATGGTTTGAAGAGCAAAACAAATTCAATTCAGTTGAATTTTATTTATATAGCACCAAATCACAACAAACAGTCGCCTCAAGGCGCTTTATATTGTAAGATAAATACCCTTCAACAATTACAGAGAAAACCCAACAGTCAAAACAACCCCCTATGAGCAGCACTTGGCAACAGTGGAAAAACTCCCTTTTAACAAGAGGAAACCTCCAGCAGAACCAGGCTCAGGGAGGGGCAGTCATCTGCTGCGACCGGTTGGCGTTGAGGTGAGAAACAGGACAAAAGACATGCTGTGGAAGAGAGCCAAAGATCAATAATAACTAATGATTAAATGCAAGTGGTGTATAACCAGAGTCAAAAGAGGTGAATGAAGAAGAAACACTCAGTGCATCATGGAAAGCCCCCAGCAGCCTATGTCTATTGCACATAACTAAGGGGTTCAGGGTCACCCGATCCAGCCCTAACGATAAGCTTTATCAAAAAGCAAAGTCTTAAGCCTAATCTTAAAAATAAAGAGGGTGTCTGTTTCCCGAATCCAAACTGGGAGATGGATCCACAGAAGAGGGGCCTGAAAGCTGAAGGCTCAACCTCCCACCTCCCATACTATGAGGTCTTTAAGATAAGATGGGGTCTGATTATTCAAGACGTTGTATGTGAGAAGAAGAAGAATTTTAAATTCTATTCTGGATTTAACAGGGAGCCAATGAAGAGAAGCCAGTATGGCTTTCTAGCCCCCATCAGTACTCTAGCTGCAGCATTTTGAATCAGCTGAATGCTATTTTGACAGAAAAAGGAGGCCAACACAATATTAGGTCATAATGTTATGCTTGATCGATGTAATATGGATATAACAATATCTAAATGAGTACTTCCATATAGTACAATTGCAGTGCCATACACTGAAGTAATCTTAGTATATGAAATGAGACATAGAACCAGTCTGCAGACTTTTGAATGTTTCTAATTGACTTATCAAATGAGATTCATTTGATCATTGTATTTGTATATTTCTGAATGACATCATAGTAATGAATACCTAAACTACCTGTCCCAAAACTGTTCTTGTGAGTTGAGCCATAGAAGAGAGGTGGAAGATGAAGAAACAGCGTTTATTGTATAGTACTGTGGAAGATGTTAGTTCTTTAAGTGGTGTCACAGCCCAGCTCAAGGGAAGGACCAAACTGGAGAAGGCCACACATGACAGTTAAAGAAAATGTTTATTTACAGAACAAACATAATCAAAACTATGTAAGTCAGTAGTGTGTGCAGTGTCTGGATGTGTGATGTGAAATGATTCAAAGAAACACCAAACCTCAAGGAGAGCCAGTAATGATACCGGCAGCCTAAATATCATCAACCAGCACAGCTGCAACCCTTTCCTCTCATGACTTCTCTACAATGAGGAAGTAGCCCAGAACCCTCAAAGGGCGTCGCAGCAGAAAAAAAGGACAAATGTCAGATCTAACTGATGTACATTTTGCATTGCTATTCATGAAAATAACCTGTAACGCCCCAGACCAAAGTAGTTAAATAGGTGCTTCTGTGCTTTGAAAAGCTCAGTTACTATTATAAGTAGTCTGGAGTTGGATTTAGATAATAGATAATAGAGGGCACTAGGGCGACACCCTCCTTGAGCCACAACACAAGCAATAAAAATAGTAGTTAGTGATATTGTTAATATTAAATTATAAAAATTTTCAATTCTGTGTATTTGAAATATGGATGAACCCAGTAATATTCATACAAAATTTCATTTTGTCTTTGCTTGGGTTATTTTTAAAATTTGTTTGATAATATGAACAATTTAAGTGTGACAAAAATGAAAAAATAAGAAATCAAGAAAAGGAAAAATACACTTTCACAGCACTATATTCCTTCAAGACCCCAAGTCAGTAAAATTACTGGCCCTAAGTCAGTAAAATCTCTCTCCTAAGACCTTTTTGAGAAGAGAAGTTTGACAGAGAACCTACATGCGAAAGAAATTTAAATCAGTTTAAGTGGATGAGTTAACATGGTCTCGAATATTTCTTTCGGCTTTATTAAATCCTGGACTGCACTGTTAGTTGATTTTGCCAGGTTTTGCTACACTTTAAGAACTGTATATTTATTACACTGCTGATGTTTGCAGTTTTTTTAAATCTGCTGCAGGTTGCTTGTACTGTAACAATATGCACTTACCTCTAAACTAATCCCTGTATAGTCCTCAGTCAAAATGTCCTCTTGTCCCAGAGAGCACCAAAACAGAGGTAGGAACTAGAAAAGCTAAAAAAAAACCCCCAAAAACCTCAAAAATAGAATGCAGATACACAACGAAAGGGAGATTTCCTCCAAGAATTATAACAAACGATGAAAGTGAAAAGGCAACTGTTAGTGCTCTTATGAGGCGTAACAATGATAAAGAAACTTTTTCAGGTTGCCATATACTCATTAACAAAGACGTTTGGAGTGTGTGTGTGTGTGTGTGTGTGTGTGTGTGTGTGTGTGTGTGTGTGTGTGTGTGTGTGTGTGTGTGTGTGTGTGTGTGTGTGTGTGTGCGCGTGTGTGTGTGTTACTTCATGGAAAATAATGACTCTGATCGCCAACCAAGTATTGGCAATCAGAGTCGCCCCAGAGTGTGCTTCTATCAGTCTCAATAAACCCATTTGCAGTCGTGCTGGAAGTCAAACAGTGACCATAACTAAGCATGACAGATAGCACCAATGAGCTGCAACGGAGACCAGCTAATACCAAAGCATCCCAGGCTGAGATGTATACCACAGTGACACCACAATGACAGGAGCAGAAGGCCAGTGCCTCTGAAGTTCACACCTGACCAGATGTTCACACACATACAGACACACGCACATGCATATGCATCCGCTGTCAAGGGACAGCAGTATGGCAGGCAGGATGTGGACCCAAATGTAGGACTCGAGAGACAGACATAACCTCAAACGGCAGTTTTATTGCTGAACTCTCAGAATACAAAAAACATGGAGATACTTAATAGGACAAACAATCCAAAGAACAAGGACTCTCAGGAAAACGTGGAACAAGGAACACAATACCTAGAGGAGACACCAAAGGGCAAGGGGTAAATTAAGTAATTCTAGGGGGCTGGCCGAGAGGCCAGCTGGGAGGCCAGCAACAGAGACGAAGCACCTCTGGGGGCCAACCACTTGGTCAGCAGCAGTGGAGGCAAGTAGACACCTCTAGTGGCTCAGTCATAGCCCAGCGACAGTGAAGAAGACCCTCGGGTGGCATGGCTGGAGTCTGGTGTCGGCAAATAAGGTGGAGCCTCTCAGGAGGCCAATTGAAGTCATAAATGACAGAGACCCCTGCAGCCCTCTCTCGGCATTCCCTGGATACCCGGGCTGCTGCAGCTCTGACTCAGGACACTCAGTATTCATAGGACACTTAGGATTCCCTGGCTGGGGATGCTTCTAGGGAGGGCAAGACACAGGAAGAAAAACCAAACGACAACTCATGAAATAAGCCAGGAAATGATAACAAACATGGAAAACACAGACACAGAGGGAGGACCTCAACTAAAGCGCTAGAAACTAAGAATACAATTAAATATACTATTAAATAAATGAAAATTATACAAGAAATAACATAAGCACAAGACAATTACATTTAAGTGATGTCTTAGCCTGAAGAGGTTTGTGCATCCCTCCATGGATATGCTTTCTCAGGCCATCAGTGACCCACCATCAAACTGGTCCTGAACTATTCTACAGGCAGCATAATGTTCTTCATGCCTTCTCCAGACCCTTTCACGTCTGTCACATGCGCTCAGATTCAATGTGAAAAGTACAGGGCACCAGTGGTGGACCTGCCAATTCTGGCGTTCTCTGGCAAATGCCAGTCGGGCTCCACTGTGTCAGGCTTTGAGCACAGGGCCCACTAGAGGATGTCAGACCCTCAGGCCACCCTCATGAAGTTTGTTTCTGATTGTTCATTCACACCAGTGGCCTGCTGGAGTTCATTTTGTACGGCTCTGGCAGTGCTCATCCTGTTCCTCTGTACACAAAGGAGCAGATACCAGTCTTGTTGATGGGTTAAGGACCTTTTACAGCCCTGTCCAGCTCTCCTAGAGTAACTGCCTGTCTCCTGGAATCCACTTCATGCTCTTTAGACTGTGCTGTGAAACACAGCAGACTTTCTCGCATTGGCACGTATTGATGTGCCATCCTGGAGGAGTTGGACTACCTGTGCAGTAGTGATACTGAACCTAGCCAAATGCCATACTTGTGAACAAACAGTCAGAAAGGATGAGGAGGTAAAAAATGTCAGTAGCCTCCACCTTTTAAACTATTCATGCATTTGTGCATTCTAGTGCACCTGTTGTTAATTTCATAAATATAAAGCAGCTGAAACTGATTAACAACCCCTTCTGCTACTTAACTGATGGGATATTAACAGATCAATATCCCACAGGTTTAACTGACACTCAATAAGGAGTGGTTCTGCAGGTGGGGACCACAGACCACTTCTCAGTACCTAGGCTTTCTGGCTGATGTTTTGGTCACTTTTGAATGTTGGTGGTGCTTTCACACTCATGGTAGAATGAGACGGACTCTACAACCCACACAAGTGGCTCAGGTAATGCAGCTCATCCAGGATGGCACATCAATGCGAGCTGTGGCAAGAAGGTTTGCTGTGTCTGTCAGCATAGCATCCAGAGGCTGGAGGTGCTACCAGGAGACAGGCCAGGACACCAGGAGACATGGAGGAGGCCGTAGGAGGGCAACAACCCAGCAGCAGGACCGCTACCTCCGCCTTTGTGCAAGGAGGAACAGAAGGAGCACTGCCAGAGCCCTGCAAAATGACCTCCAGCAGGCCACAAATGTGCATGTGTCTGCACAAACGGTTAGAAACCGACTCCACAAGGATGGTGTGAGGGCCCAACGTCCACAGATGGGGATTGTGCTCACAGCCCAACACCGTGCAGGACGCTTGGCATTTGCCAGAGAACACCAGGATTGGCAAATTTGCCACTGGTGACCTGTGCTCTTCACAGATGAAAGCAGGTTCACACTGAGCACATGTGACAGACGTGACAGAGTCTGGAGACGCCGTGGAGAGCGATCTGCTGCCTGCAACATCCTTCAGCATGACCGGTTTGGCAGTGGGTCAGTAATGGTGTGGGGTGGCATTTCTTTGGAGGGCCGCACAGCCCTCCATGTGCTCGCCAGAGGTAGCATGACTGCCATTAGGTACCGAGATGAGATCCTCAGACCCCTTGTGAGACCATATGCTGGTGCGGTTGGCCCTGGGTTCCTCCTAATGCAGGACAATGCTAGACCTCATGTGGCTGGAGTGTGTCAGCAGTTCCTGCAGGATGAAGGCATTGAAGCTATGGACTGGCCCGCCCATTCCCCAGACCTGAATCCCATTGAGCACATCTGGGACATCATGTCTCGCTCCAACCACCAACGTCACGTTGCACCACAGACTGTCCAGGAGTTGGCGGATGCTTTAGTCCAGGTCTGGGAGGAGATCCCTCAGGAGACCATCCGCCACCTCATCAGGAGCATGCCCAGGCATTGTAGGGAGGTCATACAGGCACGTGGAGGCCACACACAATACTGAGCCTCATTTTGACTTGTTTTAAGGACATTACATCAAAGTTGGATCAGCCTGTAGTGTGTTTTTCCACTTTAATTTTCTGTGTGACTCCAAATTCATGCCTCCATTGGTTAATAAATTTGATTTCCATTGATGATTTTTATGTGATTTTGTTGTCAGCACATTCAACTTTGTACAGAACAAAGTATTCAATTAGAATATTTCATTCATTCAGATCTAGGATGTGTTATTTGAGTGTTCCCTTTATTTTTTGAGCAGTGTATGTATGTATGCAGGACAATGTTTGTTTGTATGTTCTCTCTCTCCAGACGAGTGGACTAATCTTGATAAAACTTTGCATAAACATTGCCTAGGGCACTATGAGTGCCAATATCTATCTGATGTATACCAATATTCTATATAAATCCTCAATCGTTTATATTTGTACATTTGACAGTTCATGAGCACCGAATGTAAAGTCATACAGAATGGAATATAGTATCATAATATAATGACTGTAGCGTATCTATGTATGTTTGTATGTTCATATGTTCCCTGTCTTGTGTGCATAGCATTGGGGTTTGCCAGTGTTTTTAATAAGCAGTGCAAACAGGGAACCTAACAGGCAATAACATGTTGATGCTTAGCTAGCCAGCTTCACAAGCTTGAAGCTGAATTGAATTTAAAAGTCATCAATCAGTTAAACAAAATTTAACCAAAATTTTGTATTCTTTTATTTATGTAAAGGGGAATAATTTTTACTTGAATTTATTAACTTTTAACAGATAGACCATATGTCTTTGTGTTAGGAAACAGTAGTCTTTCTTGTTAAACATTTTGCACAGAGCAGAAGGATTTTCTTTGGACAGAAAAGAGGATTTAAGTGCCAGTTTGTTTGTTTTTTTTTTTGGTTTTTTGAAAAGTCACTTTCCATTGCAAGTGGTTCATGGAGAGTTGCATGCTTGCCCAAGAAATCTGGCATTGCTTCTAACAGTGCACATGTGTGTATGTGTTGGCAGGTGGAAACACTGTCTCACAGTCCAGTACATTCTGCGTGTGTTGTGCTTTCATGTTTTCTCATTTAATTACTTGAATTTTAGATGAGTACTTGTGTTTTTTGTGCACATGTGTGTGTGTGGGAGAGAGAGAGAGAGAGAGAGAGAGAGAGTGGGGGTAGGAGTTACCTGCACACTCAGGTTACTTTAGTCAGTTCACGATGTTCTATTGTTCCATAAAAGGCTGATTGGTTGGCATAGGAACACAGTGCATTCTAGGTAATTGTGACCTAACCTTCCTCAACAGAACCACTCCTCTTGTACAATTCTAATTAGGTTACTGTGGATACGGGAAAAAACAACTCAGGCAGGAATGGACTGGGTGAGGTGGATGCAAAGGTAATTTTACCGTTTGGTTTCATGTCACATCAAAGCTACAAAATATAAATAGTCAAACTAGTCAACATTGTCATATCTCTATCTGTTCTTCATCTCATACCATGGATCACACACACTCCCTTGATACTGGGCCATCAACGGCTGTCTCAATTGGATTGTTGATGAAAGGCTGGATGATTAATCAGCCAATCTGTCAACTCAGACAGGATAACAATCCATCTCAGTGCCTCAGTTTCAAGACTTGAGTGAAAAAAAAATTTTTTTTAAAATGTTGAGATGCTTTAAATCTTCCACTGATTCACCTTTACTCTTCCTGCAGCAAAGATCAGTCATTAATCAGTGTCTGCCAAAGCTCAGCATGCTGGTCATACTGCATGTGTTGCCTGAAAATATGAGATCACTGAATATTGTGTCAGGAAGAGTCGGTGATTATAAACTACTGGACTGGACTCATCCCTGTAAGCATCAGCTGGCATTTTATGTGAATTATTTCTCAGATTATTAAGCCTTAATGAGGTATCAGATTTTGAGGTTTAGTTTTCTCTGTATTGCAGTGAAGTATTCATCCTCGCGTAGGCTCCAGAGCTTTATTATGCTTGATTATACTTTCTAATGATGGCACATTTGTCCAATAAATTGTTAAAGTGCAGTTGTCCTCCAGATAGCAATACTTTTTCATGTCCCCTGAAGTTTCTATCCCAGCTGACATAGGGCGAGAGGCAGGGTACACCCTGTACAGGTCACCAGCCTGTTGCAGGGCCAACACAGAGAGACAGACAACCATTCACACTCACATTCACACTTATGGGCAATTTAGAATCACCAATTAACCTTACCCCAGTAACTGCATGTCTTTGGACTGTGGGAAGAAAACCGGAGTACCCGGAGGAAACCCACACAGAGAACATGCAAACTCCACCCAGAGAGGCCCGGGCCAAGGTGGAATCAAACCCAGACCTTCCAGATGTCATTCTAGCTGTGAGGCAATGGTGCTAACCACCACACCACCTTGCTTTCCTTTTAAAATAGCATGATACTGAAGTTCAATTCTTCAGTATCAGTTAGAATAACAGTTTGCTGACCCCATGCAATCAGAATATGTTTGTTTATTTTTAAATTTTTCTCGGGGGGGGGGAATTGTTTAGGCAGATTGTTTACTTTCTTGACAATGAATAGACAGCCAGTCAGGTAGCTTAGTATAATTACACCATCCAGGGATAAACAGTCAGCCAGGCTCCCGACAAAGTTCAAGCAATATCAGCCTTACCATTTCAGGCCCCAATAGAAAGTGAATGAGTTTTGCTTTGTTTTTTGCTCTGTTTTGTTTGGGGGTTTTTTGTTAGGTTGCTTTTTGTTTGTGTGTTTGTTTTGTTTTTTGCTTTGTTTTCCTTTTTTTGGTTTTTTTGGGGGGGTTTTTGGGGGGGGTAAAGCCAAAGATCAGTTGCTCAGTTATTGCATCCGAATTTATGTTGGGGGGTCCAATCTTATTCACTCTCAATGAAAATGTAAACTGTATCTGTACAAACATACATTATATTGCCTAAAGTATTCACTCTTCTGCTTTCACACAAATATGATTTTGAGTGACATACTGTTCTTAATCCATGGGGTTTAATATGATGTCTGCCCACCTTTTGCAGCTATAACAGCTTCCACTTTTCCACTTTTCTAGTTTAGGAGTGTTTATGGGAATTTTTGACCATTCTTCCAGAAGAGCATTTGTGATATCATCCAACATCAGTGTCTGATGTTGGATGAGAAGGCCTGGCTCACAGTCTCTGCGCTAATTCATCCCAAAGGTGTTCTATAGGGTTGAGGTCAGGACTCTGTGCAGGTCAGTCAAGTTCTTCCATACGAAACTTGCTCATCAATGTCTTTATGGACCTGCTTTGTGCGTTGTTATGTAGTCATTTTGGAACAGGAAGGGGCCATCCCCAAACAGTTCCCACAAATTTGGGAGCATGAAATTGTCCAAATTATCTTGGTATCCTGAAGCATTAAGAGTTCTGTCCTCTGGAAATGAGGGGCCAAGCCCAACTCCTGAAAAACAACTCCACACCATATTTCCACCTCCACAAAACTTTACAGTTGACACAGTGCACTCAGACAAATACTGTTCTCCTGGCAACCGTCAAACCCAGATGCATCCATCAGACAGAAGTGTGATTTGTCACTCCAGAGAACACATCTCCACTGCTCTATAGTCTATACACCACTGTATCCAGTGCATCCAACGTTTTGCATTGCGCTTGGTGATGTAAGGCTTGGATGCAGCTCTTCGGCCATGGAAACCCATCTAATGAAGCTCTCTGTGCACTGATCTTGAGCTAGTCTGAAGTTTGGAAGCCTGTGGCAATTGACTCTCTGATACTGGTGTGCAAATATTACTTTGTCTGTACTACAAGAACATTCAGGGTTTTAGAGTCTTATCACTCTCCTTCCAAAAGTGTTCAGTCCCTTGAACACATTTATGGCAAAATGATCAGAATTGTCCAAGTTAATTGATAAGGTATATCACTGATCCAAAGATAAACAAAATATGAATTGTAAAATCAGTGCCAAACACAGCACAGCAAAGTAGGCTTTAACATTCGAATCAATGACACGCTAAGAGTTTGTGATAGTCTGTGAGCAAATGTGTGTACCCCACCAGGCTGAGCCTCCCCCTCTGTGTGTACCCATGGATCTATGCTAATATAGTATAATTATTTCAACTCTTTCTAGATAGACAGCTCCTTCAGTGCTGAAGGAGACTCACAGGAGACTCCATCCTCTAGTTCTGCCACTACAAATTTAATTATCCTCTCCAAGATTGTCTGTGTTTCTCCTTCCCTGTCTCCCTCCATCATTGCATCTGTTGTTCTGTCTTTGTAAGGCTATATCATGAGCTGTGCATAGAAATCATCCCACTAATGTATTTCCATTGGCATCATAATCATGATCATGTAAGCTGTATTAATCTGTGGAGGTATAAGGACTGATAAGAGTATAATTTGGTTTGATAAAGGAATTCTTTAACAATAACTAGATTATTTAACATTTTTAGTGCCCTGCATATATATTAATGCAGAACATTTTTTTTAATTAAAATTTAATTAAGACTCTTTGTTTCAATAGACTTGTAGATAAAGTATTATTCAATAAAAGTGTATATTTCTGAAATACAAATTATAACTACAAACCCAAAAGACTCAAAAGATCAAGTCAAAGCTAGTTAGTAAAATAGCTACAAACAAATTTAGCTAAAGCGTAAATTACGTTTATTGGCTATGTGTTCCCCAGCTTTATCTGTCACTAACTACTTTTAGTAACAGCAATATCATGTGTTTAGTTTTACTATTCTACATAAGTAAATGAAGCAGTGGTTTTATCCAGAATATGATGATCTCTATGTTCCCTATCTCTATGCAGCTAGTAATTTATATAATTGGCTGCGCTGGGAACTCATCTAAGGGATTAGGGCCGAGGTTAACGTAACCCGAAAATAAAATTAAATATTGGTTTTGCACATACTTGACCACTGGTTTTAGTGGGTTAAACTGACAAATTGATTACTAAAATTATTTATGATGTTGATTCGAGTATAAAGTATAAATTTTAATAGTAGAGCATATGGATAGGAAAAAATATACATACATCAATATATGTTAATGTATTTTTCCTCTCTCATAGATCTCCATCAAGGAGCATCTCAAGCAGCTGACAGACGCTCACAGGGACTTTGGCCTTACACATGGTAAATATAATGCAAATATAATTATTTACCTACGAGCAAGCATCAGGCAGCTGTCTGTGTGTGTGTGTGTGTGTGTGTGTGTGTGTGTGTGTGTGTGTGTGTGTGTGTGTGTGTGTGTGTGTGTGTGTGTGTGTGTGTGTGTGTGTGTGTGAGAGAGAGAGAGCGCACTCGAGTAAAAGAGGGTAAGACAAAATGTTTTGGTCAGCTCACTCTGAGGGGCTCCTCTGAGTAGATTACTCACTAACCAAATAAGTGATAAGAAGGGGAGTTCTGTCTGCACAACCTTTTTTCAGCTTCATCTCACAATTCCAGTGTGACCCAAGCTCTCATCCATATTGCATGGATACGTATGAAAGCATTTGGATTACACTGCATGAATTACAGTGCATTTGATTCAACTTATGTAATTTACTGTTCAGTACTGATACAGTCACTCTAGAGAAAACAGTGGCTGGAGATCAAAATTATTGCAGCCATGTGCAATAACTTATCTTGTTGCCTTTGAAAGCGTTGCTTGGAAAATGAGGACAAGGTCTACAACCACTCACAGTTTCCCATCTTTAAGCAGTTTTGTTGCATCGAGACAGCAATAAAACAGCATTAAGACAGGGTCAGCCTGCTCTCATCCCACTTCTGTATTTCCAAGCTGTTTCATTAGCTACTTATATTCAGAGTCCAGCCAGAACCTCACAGATCTGAAACTGAAATTCATTCATAATGTAAAATTTTTCACATGGATTAAGTATCACATATGACTGTAATATTGCACAGTAGGAAAAAAATATTGACAAAAAGGAGGAGTGGAAAATGGGGTGGCATTGGTGATGGGGTTGGGGGGAGGGCAGTGCACATTGAGGTTCAGTGTTGTTATGGCACTTGAGAAGATGCTCTTTCTGAGTCTGTTTGTCTTTAACCTGTAGCACCTGCCAGAGGGCAACAGGTCAAATAGGTCAGAGACAGGATGTGTTGGGTCCTTTAAAATATTTTTGGTACAGCTGAGGCAGCAGGAGGTAAACAAGTCCTACAGTGAGGACAGAGAGCAGCTGACGAAGCCTTCTCCTCTCTGCTTCAGTGCAGCTCCCCATGATACAATATGTCAGTTTGCTCTCTATGGAGGGGCAGTAAAAGGTAGCCAGCAGCTTTTGACTCAGGATGTACTTCCTAAGCACTCTCAGGAAGTGAAGGCACTGCTGTGCCTTTTTGGTAACTGCTGATGTGTTTGCAGTCCAGGATGGGTCAGCAGATGTGAAGGTACCCAGGAATTTATAGGCTGGGACCTTCTCTACACAGTTGCCATTGATATAGAGGAGGCAGGTCTGGACAGTTCTTGCTGAAGTCAAAGATGATTTCCTTTGTTTTCCTGGTGTTCATTACCAGGTTTGCTGAACTCTAAACTGACCATTTCAAGATCTCATCTCTGTAGGCAGACTCATCCCCTTCTGAGATGAGTCCAATAACCAATCATCTGCAAATTTGGCTGGTCTGCAGTCATGGCTGTAGAGAGAAAACAGCAGTGGAATCAGCACATAGCTTCGCAGAGAACATGTGTTGAGTGAGCAAGTGGAGGAGAAATGGTGGGTCACTTTCTGCGGACAATTTGTGAGAAAATCCTTTATTTGGGGCAGATGAGCATAGGTAGGATTAAGACAAAATAATTTACAGACTAGAATGTCTGTGATGATTGAGTTGAAGGCTGAGCTGTTCTAGGTGACTTAGTGCAGTGTGGAGAGCTATGGCAATGGCATCCTTAGCAGACCGGTTTGCTTTGGAGGAAAATTGATGTATGTTGAAGATGGGAGGAGACCAGTTTTGATGTGAAATGAAACCAGTCTCTCAAAGTACTTCATCACCAGAGATGTAAAATGCTATTGGACAGTAGTCATTGAGACTGTCAGTGGCTGAATTTTTGAGTATTGTAATGATGGTTGCAGAACTCTTACTGGAGTCACTGGTTTTCTCCCTGCAACGGACTATGCGGCTTAATCCATCATGGCATGTTAAACTCCATAAAAATTTGCCTTATATCCATCAAGTTCTTCATGGTCAACTTAATGATTTATTGGTATAAAGTTGATCAAAAGCCTTATAACTTAGAAACTATGATTCTGTCATGGTGCTCTCTGTGGGTTTTGTGATCCGTCCATTCATTTTCTTCCACTTATCTGGGTCCCAGGGACAGCAGCCTGAGCAGAGAAGCCCAGACTTCTCTCTCCCAAGCCATATCCTCCAGCTTATCCTGGGGACACCAAGGTGTTGTTCCCATCCTGTGTCTGCCCTGGGGCATGCTCGGAACACTACACCCAAGAGCCACCCAGGAGGCATCCTTGTCAGTTGCCTCAACTGACTCCTTTCAGTGTGGAGGAGTAGCGGCTCTACTCTGAGCCCCTCCTGAATGATTGCATGCTTCACCCTATCTCTAAGGAAGAGCCCAGTCACCCTTTGGAGTAACCTCATTTCCACCGCTTGTATCCGCGATCTCTTTCCTTAGATCACTATCCAAAGCTTGTGACCATATGTGAGGGCAGGGACGTAGACTGACCAGGAAATCAACAGTTTCACTTTCACGCTGAGCTCTCTTTATCATGATGGACCGGTGCAATGTATATAAATGTTTGTGTTATATAATTGTGGTGATATTTTTCAACAATTTTACTCTTCTAAAAAGTACAACACAAGTTTTCAGAATGAGTTCCTAAAATTTTTACATACAATTAGCAGACATCAATTTCTGACATGGAGATTGAGTTCTTAGATAACATTAGCTTTAATAGATAATGATACAAGAGATAATTGAAGCTATGAAAATAAAATTGATTTGAATTTGTTCATCCAATAGATAGGTTGGAATAAATATGATTTTGGTGATGGTGGCGATGATGATGTGAGTTGTTATATCTTACTGCTACAGCATATGTGATGGCTGTTGTCCTACAGTGTATTGTTCTTTTTTTAATACAGTAAATTTCACCTGTGAGGCACAATAATACTGACACTGTGGGTAATTTGAGCCCAGCAATCTAATTGGGCATAGAAATGAATTCTTACTAACATTTCCCCAAAAAGCTTAGTTTGTTTAATGGTTTTATGAGCATAACGAGTGAGATAATTATCAATATTTCTTGGTTTTCTTCTGTCTCTGCAGGATCTGTGGAGAGCCCCTTTGAGCAGGGCATCTCCCCAAACAACGTGCCCTACTACATCAAGTAAGTACTCTGATGACTGAGCTGGAGCCCACCTTGTGCTCTTCATTTGCAACTTACTTTTTAAACAGAATGAATGTGCTTTGCATTGCCATTTAGGCCAAACTTCTAACATCAGCTAACAAGATTTGTGACAGCAATCTTATATTAGTAATCTTGATCTTGTAGGCTGGGTTTTCTAAGTGGTAATAGAAACAGAAATACCATCTGAATATCTATATTTTGTGTGTATAGAAAGTTTTTTATAGAAATCCGAATAATAATCAGTAGAATGTGAAGGGAAAATGCCAGTTTCTCTGTCCAAAGGTATTAACAGAGATGTAAAAGTTCTTTCTTAAATTTTAAGTTTTTGTTTTTTTGTTTTTTTTTTTAACAGAGGCATGCCAAGGAAGTAACACACAAAATGTTGTTTCAACCTAACTTTTAATAATTTAAGATGGATTGATCCATTGTGATACATGGCATTGTCTGGTCCAAAATTGTGGGCTTGCCTGGTATTGCTTATGTAATTCTGTCAACGTTCATTGACACGTTGACAGGATTACATTCATCCTGTCAACGTGTCAGTGTCAATGATTCATCCCATTCATTCAGTCAGTTTGCATACATCCAGTTATTTGCAACTTCATATTTAATGCAAAGCGGTGACACTTTTACATCCATGCATCTGTACATCCAAAATTAGACAGCACAGGACATCCAAAATGCAGACGTGAGTGGGTGTGAACATGTGAGCAGAGCAGCTTTACAGTTAACTGAGCCTGGAGCAGACCAACAGGGCAACATTTTGGATTGCTGATTAGTATTTCATCTTGAGACTCCAAGAGGTAATAAAACAGCAGGAACAGGATGAGCAGACAGTTTGAACCATGTAATTATTGTTGGGTCTTTACCTTACAATATAAAGCACCTTGAGGCAACTGTTTGTTGTGATTTGGCCCTATATAAATAAAATTGAACTGAATTGCAAAAATGAGAGTCTGAAAGGCAAAATGACCGAAGAGCACTGAGATTTAAAGCATGTGGAACAGAGGCTTTTCCTCTTTATTTTTATTAATGTGATAGGAGTTGGGCTGAAACGTCAATGGCCCATGAAAATTACTACAGTGTAGAGAGTCTTAGTCATTGTTACAATTAGTAAACTTATACGGTAGCATTGCTCCACAGCTGACACAGATGTTTTGGAGTGCTGTGGTGTGTTGTTTGCTGGAATATTGTTAACTATTCTATCAGCAGACAGAGTGTGTTAGTATGGTAATAAGCACACACTTTTAACTTGGGCATCAATGCTTCCACGTGCACTGACAGTTGTTGAGTTGGTCAGCAAAGCAGTTTCAGTGAGCTGAAGATGAGACATTTGATTTTTGTGCCCATATTCAATTATTTTGGAACAAATTATTCTGTACATTTGGATACTGAATATTTTGGTTTTGGAGGTACAAAATTTTACATCTTTATCTTCCTTCACCACTGTCACCACAGCATACATGAATCCACGTGTTTTGACATCGCACAGATTTTACACTGGATTCTCTTCCTTTTCACAAAGTGTAGACCAAACATCTCAACATGGGCCAACCCACTCCACATGGTGGTGCGCTTGAGGGGGCACAGACCACCCAGTAACGAATAATTTTTTGATTTCCAATTGATGAGGATAGTTTTCTTTGCATTGCATAAGGCACTAAGAACTATGTGTGCTTCTATATCTAATTCACCTTCAGTATGCCACCTAAAATGTACAGTGTGGTTACAGCAACTAAATCATTTGGATAGGTCTTCATATTTCGTCTGCCAGATCCTCTGAACAGTTATCCAGGACCACATAGCAAGCATATACTTCTCAGAAGAGTTGCTTGTGCAGTGGGTGCATAAGTTTGAGTGTGGAAGACCTGATTTAGACTTCTGTTCTGGGTCGTTGCGGGGCTACGCATGTAACCTATGTAAGTGGCTGACATCGTTGCCAGCATTTATGTTTGTGCAAGATGCTTTGTGTATGTTAATTACCGCGTGGTCGTGTCTCAGTGCTTTACATGTGGTGCCAGCCAACAGAAACAAATAAAATGGCTGGGACTTTTTCCCCTCCTATTTCCTTGCTCTTTGTTTTGTCAGCTTTTTTTGGGTGCAAATATTTTGTCCCTCTAGTTTTTCACTATTTTGTACATTCCCTCACATCCATTACAATAGTTTCAGCAATCTACCTCTAGGAATTCGCTGGCATTTGTGAGGCTTATATTGTTGCTATGATTATTATTCCTTATCTTGGATGATGATTGTTATTTTCTAATTGATAAATTTAAAAACTGCTATGAAAAAAGAAGCCAGAAATGCACAGGAGGAATCAACTGAACAGGCCAATCACAGTCCTTGTGGGCTGCTACAACCCGATGTATAGTTACATTTCTGTCTTGAATAGCATGTTCCAGATTTTTTTAATCCCTTTCTGATGCTGTGATGGAAATTCCAGTATTTTCTTTTTCTGAAAAGTATCTAGATTGTTCCAAATGGGTATTAGTTTACATGAGATAAGCAAAGACATTTAATTTTTTTAAATTTCCCACCAGGATGTCAGAGTGTTGTCAAAACAGTTATGATGCTTAATACTGGAGGGCAGATCAAAGATTTTCCACTGAGTGCTTGTTCTAGGGCCAAACATGGGCTGTCTAACAAGCTTGATTTGATCATAATGAAACATACAACAATCTGTTGGCTAAGAAGTAATGATAAAAGTTTGGTAGTTCTAGAGTTTTAAACTTATTTGTGGCGGTTTGTTTTTCCATAAAAACTGAAATATTTGAGTCTAGTGACTTAAACCAAGTGATAGAGGGTTTATTAGGGACCACTGAGAACAAATAGTTGATTTTAGGCAAATCCATCATTTTAATGGTGGCAACTCTTCCCATGAGTGACACAGTTAAAAGGTGAGATCATCCTCTATCATTTTTAGCAGAGGAATGTGATTCAACCGTACAAAGTCTGAGAGTCTGGCAGAATAATGTATACCTAAATATCTGTTACATGACTGTAATGGAATACTGGAGTTCTGAAAATTACAATTCAGTCAGAACTGTGGATTTACGTTACTTTATTCTACTTTGATGGAGTACTTGTAAATGGCCAGCGTGAGGAAGCACTCTGAGACATAGGATACTTCTCTTGTCAGTGGCTTTAGCACCCAAGCTACCTTATGCTGTCTGGATGTGACTACGTTGCTAGATTTGGTTCACAATGAAATATCTGGAAATTTGAATGCTGTTTGTGTGGCTTAGAATGAAACGTGGCCAAATCAGGAAATTAGTGTCATGGTTCTGCTGTGTGGCAATGCGGGACTCGAGATGCAGATGAAACTCAACAGAGCTTTTATTGCTGAAGTCTTCCGAACATAAATAGGAAACCAGCTGGGCTGGACATCATCTGGGAACAACTAAGGCTTTCTGCACAGAAACCACACAAGAGGGAGAATGCGACGGAGAATAGGAGGAGGATACAGACAATATATACACAAGATATAATGAGAGGAGAGTGGAAACAGACAAAGGCAACAGGGCAAAAGGCTGCCAAAGTAAAACAAGAAGTGGCAGTTAACAGACCTACACATGTGAACTTGACAAAGATGCAACTGAGGGGACAAACAATACAAAGTGGAAGAACCCCTGTATATCCCATAAACTCAAAAAGCCTGGGTCCAAGACCCACCAGAGCTCAGAGTACAATGAATCCCTTGAAATAGCTGCCTTTTTATAATGAGGGATTAGAAGTAAGTCCAGTTAAACCAGCCAAATCCAGAGCTCAGAGAAGGGATAAGTTTTTGGATTCACCCAGGTAAGAAGCTGTACAACAGAGTCCCAAAAAGCTTCTAGAACTTGATATTCCACCAGATATATCATTACTTCAGCTGGTTAACCAGCTCAGGTGATGATAAGGTGTCTGAGGTTAATGGAGATGTGCAAGGGAAAGTAGACATTTTGGCAGACGCAACCTATGTATTGAGAAATGGTATTCTTTATCAGTATAAAGGCAAGACCATAGCATTACCACAGACTCTTTCGCACAAAGTCATGGAACTTGGTCATTCAGTACCTTGGGCAGGACATCTTGGTTTTCAAAAATCTCTGCATAGGATTGCTAGTTGCTTTGTGTAGCCTGGCATGTACACTCAAGTACAGCAGTTTTGTAAGTCATGTCAGAGATTAGATTAGATTAGATTAGATTAGATTAAATTACCGTATTTTTCGGACTATACGTTGCTCCGGAGTATAGGTCGCACCAGCCAAAAGATGCATAATAAAGAAGAAAAAAACATATATAGGACGCACTGGACTATAAGTCGCACTTTTTTTTGGGGGGGGGGGGGGGGGGGTTGATAGAATCCGAGACCCAGAGCAGAAATTCCATCTTGAACGGCAATTTAAAATAATAATGGATTAAAGAACAGGACGAACACGGTTACACCTACGTTATGCTAACGTAGCACATTCAGCTACATGACGCACAACGAACACGTGTTCGGTATGTTAACGTAACATTAAGTTATTCAGATAACCATAGCATAAAGAACATACTAACAAGTTAACCAAACCATCAATCCATTGAATTCTTCATCCTCGGTGTCACTTCTAAACAATTCCGTACACTCCGTAGACGAAGCGCCGCTTCCTCTTCTGTGTCGTGTTAGTCAGACTCGTCGTCAGCTGCAGTTCCAATTATTCCAGCCTTTCTGAATCCCAACAGGATGGTTTGTCACTGAAGCCCATGTTTTCTTGATCCATCCAATGACTTCCAGGAACGTTGGGTGGCGCATTCTCCCAGTTGCCGTTAAGCTGTGCTCTCCATCCATCATCCACTGCGCCCACAGGTTACGCAAGACTGCCTTAAAGCTGCAGTTCACGGAGATGTCAAGTGGCTGGAGTATTTTGGTTCATGTGTTATAAATGTCACATATACGTCGCTCCGGAGTATAGGTCGCACCCCCAGCCAAACTATGAAAAAAAGTGCGACTTATACTCCGGAAAATACGGTAGATTAGATTAGATTAGATTGAACTTTATTGTCAAAAGAATTTTCACCATTTAAACTGCTCAGTGGTTGCCAGGTGAAAGAAATATGGGAGTATTCCAGGACAGATGAAGAGAATATTGTGGCTTTGACCTAATTGACCTAATGTTGGAGTTTGTGATAATTGAAGCCTGAACAAATGAATGATGCAGCCCAGTTGTGCTGGTCCCAAAAAAGGATGGACCACTGAGGTTCTGTATTGACTTAATATGTCTCAACTCTGTGTCCAAGCTTGATCCCTACACAGTGCCTTGTATTGATGAATGCTTGGAAAGCGTGGGGAGAAGCAAATTTATCACCACTCTTGACCTAAGCAAGTGTAACTGGTAGGTGGCCCTAGCACCGGAGACAAAGAAACTGATGCAGTTTGGTCTCCAGGGGGCACCAGCAATGTTGCAGCACAAAGACCAGGTCTTGATGGATGTTTGCTGCAGGATACTTGGATGATGTGGTGGCATTTAGCGAGACGTGGGAGGAGCATGTAGCTCACTTGCTGTTTTCTCCACGTGATCAAATCTACTGGCCTTGCGATCAATCCTCAGGAGGAAGTGTAAGCTGGTGGCAGGTGGAGTACCTTGGTTATGTAGTTGGACATGGACAGTCAAACCTCATATGGGGAAAATAGAGGCAATCCATACATGCTGTTGCCTACAACAAAGTGGAAGGTGTGGGCATTTGTAGGATTAATGGGTTGGTACAGTAAATTTATTGCCCACATTGCAAAGAAGGCAGCACTTCTCACTCACAATTCCTGAACAAATACAGGCAAGTTTCTCCATGACGGCAGCTGCCAATCAAAGCTGTCATCATGACGTTATAACCCAAGTTTTACAGCATCAAGTTAGTAATAGTTATTTAGTAGTAAAGTTAATACTAAAAGTGAACCCCTAAATCCAAATCAGTATGATAATAATGGTAGAAAGCATGGAGGGGGTAGGGTTTATAACTTTACTGCACCCAGACACCAGGGGGGTGTTGACAAGACTCACTGACAAGACTTTACTGGGAAAAAAATTGCCAGGGCATTGTATAAATACTGAGTAAACAGAAAAGAAGCTCAATAAGCTCCTGTGACTAGCACTAGGATATTGCCCCCTTCCTAGCTAAGGAAATGTTGTATTAGGTCTGTGTGCCACAAAGTATCAAAGTTAATATGCACTATTTTGCCAAAAGTATTCGCTCACCCATCCAAATCATTTCAGGAGCTTAATGAATTCCAGCATGCTACCGTGATGAAATTTCCTCACTACTAAGTATTCCACAGTCAACTGTTAGTAGTATCATAACAAAGTGGAAGTGATTGGGAACAACAGCAACTCACATAAAATCACAGAGTGGGGTCAGCAGATGCCGAGGCGCATAATGCACAGTGGTTGCCAACTTTGCAGCTGCATCCAAACCTTACATCACCAAGTACAATGACTGCCACTGGATACTAGAGTAGTGGAAACGTGTTCTCTGGAGTGATGTACTAATCATTTGGTCTTCATCTTACAATATAATGCACCTTGAGTCAACTGTTTGTTGTGATTTGATGCTATATAAATAAAACTGAATTGAAATACATCATGCTTCTCCATTTGGCAATCCAATATATGAGTTTGGGTTTTCGAGGTTTTCAGGAGAACGATACTTGTCTGACTGCATTGTGTCAAGTGTAAAGTTTGGTTTAGGTGAGATTATGGTGTGGGGTTGTTTATCAGGCTCAGCCCTGTAGTTCCAGTGAAAGGGATTCTTAATGCTTCAGCATACAATGATATTTTTGTCATGATCCTGGGCCAGTGGCCCTGCGTTCTGAGTTCTTTTAGTGATGTTCTGTTTTGTTGTATCTTCTCATTGTTTCTTAGTTTTCTTACAGTCTAGTTTCTCAATTGTAAGTAGTTTTGTATTGTTTTGGTTTTTTGTTAAATATAGGTTATTCTGATTTTCCTGGGTTCCCGTCTTCCTGTGTCTTTATGCTCCTGTGTCTGTGCTCCTCTGTGTATCTGTCTCCCCGTGTTCTTGTGTGTTGGTGTCTGTCTTCATTGTTTGTGTCTCAGGTGTCTGTGTCTTCCCTGTTCAGTTGTTCCCTGTCTGGTGTCAGCTTAGGTGTTGGATTCTGTTTAGTCATGTTTAGATTCCCTCTGTGTGCTAGTCTCCTTATGTGTCAAGTCTGTGTGTACCATGTTGGGTTATTTCCTGTTTTATTTTGACAGTTCTTTGTCCTGTGTGCTTGTGTTTTGCGTTACCTCCCTGAGTCTCGTTAGTGTTATTCTGTTCACCTGTTACCCCAGCTGTTTCCACTCACCCCTGTGTATTTATTGTCTGAGTTTTGCCCTGGTCAGATGTCAGTCTTGTTGTCTTGTGGCTGTGTTTCCCTGTGCTCTCCAGTTCTTCAGACCTCCAGGAATCTTTTGTTATTTTTCCAGTATAGGTTTCCTTTCTTTGTTTTGCTGCTTTAGTTTATTTTTTGCCATTCCCTTTGTTCAGTTGCCATAATAAAGGCTCATTTTGGTTCATCATTTAACACCCTCTCCTGCGTTATGCTTTTGGGTCCTCACCACCTTTCCACGCCACATGGCCTGCACCCTCGAACCTTGACAATTTTGGACAATTTCATGCTCCCAACTTTGTGAAAAGAGTTTAGGGATGGCCCCTTCCTTTTCCAACATGACTGCATAGCAGAGCAGAAAGCAAGGTCCACAAAGACATGGATGAGGAAGTTTGGTGTGGAAGAACTTAACTGGCCTGCACAGAGTCCTGACCTCTACCTGACAGAACACCTTTAGAATGAATTAGAGCAGAGACTGTGAGCCAAGTGAGGCAAAAAGCTGTTAGTGATTTAAAAAAAAATCTAGGGAAAAGCAGGCATAGTGTCAGGATTTAGATTTTGAATGGGTGAGTAATTTGGGCTGGGCCTATCACGGTCCCTGGGCCTATCACAGTCCCTGGGCCTTGGACCCAGGATTTTTACTTTTTTTTTTTTTTTTTTTGTAGCTGTGTTTCCTGCTTTGTTTCTTTATATTTTTGGGTTTTAATTTAACACCTATTTATGTGCTTTATTCCTTGGGTTCCTGTTTATTCTTGCCTCCCTTGTGTTTTTATGTGTGACTTTGTCTTCATCTTTGTGTTTGTCTTTTTGTGTCAAGTTAGTCTTGTTTCCCTGTTCTGTTGTCGCTCTTCGTTTTTTTTATTGGTTTATTGTTGGTGGGTGATGTTCTCTGTCTCTTGTGGTAAGCTTAACTTTCTCCCAGAACCATTATGTTAGTTATCCCCAGCTGTGTTCCCACCTGTTTTCATCCATTCACTTTCTTCCATTCACGGAAAAGGTTGATTCACAGGGCTGGTGCTGGAACCTATCCCAGAGAGGAAGGGTACACCCTTGACAGGTTGCCAGTTTGTTGCAGAGCTAACACAGAGAGAGAGACAACAATTCACTCACCTTCACACCTATGGGCAATTTAAAAACACCAAGTAACCTAACTCCACTGACTGCATGGATTTGGACTGTGGGAGTCCGCTGGAGTGCCCAGAGAGAACCCACGCAGACATTGGAAGAACATGCAGACTCCACACAGAAAGACCTCAGCCCACCTGTTTCCCATTCCATTATTATTCTGTTTTTTAATTACTTTTTTGGCCTTAATTGAAAGTTTGCAGTAGAAAGACAGGAAAGTGGGGGGATGGGGGTCAGGACACGAACCTGGGCTGCCTGCACTGCCACGTGGCATACATGGTTGCCTACTCATCCCCTGAGCCACCCCAGCGCCCATGGCACCCTGTTCTTTGTTGAGTTATTCCACTTAGCTTTGTGCTCCCTTGCTCTGTTTTCCTGTTTGCTATAAGTTATTTGCAGTTTTTTGCTCACCTATTGTTAAACTATGTACCTTGGTGTATGATCAGTATTAAAGCTGCATATTTGAGTTTACACCTTGCCTTCCAAGTCCAGCATTTGGGTCCACAATCTGTCTGTTACACAGCTGGTTTACAACAGAGCCTTGTAATTACAGAACTTAATGAAATAAAAAAAAAGATGTATAATTGTTGTTCTTGCTGTGGATTGTCAAGAGCAATATGATCTATCCATTCACTTAAAAACTGATATCTTTATTAAATACTATTTTATTTAAATGATAACTGTCATATAGGTGAGAGAGAGTGAGAGAAACAAAGAAACTTTTGAGTGAGCTATATTGACTTATATCAGCAAAGAGAGAATATTGCACTCTGCTATAAATTCATTGACTTATGTCAGAAGAAACTGCCTATGCTTTCAAGAAGAATAAAAAGGGGAAAACTCCTGTCTTACCTATTGTTCTCTAGATTTTTCTTCTTTTAATAGACAGTGTATTTGTTGCATGAAGTGACTTAATCTGCACTAGAACCAGTTACCCACTACCAGTGCAGCCAGAAACTGTGTGAAAGACTAAATAAAAATGCAAGAAGAACCACATCCATTACTTATGGGTCACCTATTTATTAAGAATTCTCATGACAAATGAATTTTTTTCCACTGAGATTTCTTGTGCAAACATTTCATGAACAACAAACAGTACATCATGCCCATGTCACAAGATATGACATTCACGACAGTATAGAATGAAAAAAAAAAAAACTCTTGCTGTCAGGACTTTGTTGGCATTTAAGCTAATAATACAAACGAAAGAGACAAAGATAACCCGTATATCTTAACATTATTACTCTTAAGTCACTTATGCATTTCCCCTCATGTCTGTTTGTGTTGCAGTCTATAGTCCATAGGAGTAGTCAGTGGTGTCTGCTTTCAAACATCTCAATAATTTTATCAAGAGTTGATGGAAGAGCTCTCTCAAATCTTAGGAGACAGTAAGTTCAGGCCTGTGGTGAGCATGGAACTTCTGCTGAAAGTTATATTCGCTTAACACTGAAGAAGGCACAGTCAGGAGTACATGTCATCAGTAGTGGGTGACCGGTGCTTCTAGAAAGGAATGACTTCCTCGTTGCATACGTCCATCACATCAATAAGACTTTAAAATGTGTCTCCTTTTGCCCTCTTCCTTTCTGTGTGCTGAAGGAACACTGAAAGTTCAGCAGGTTGTGGATCCAAATGCAGAATTCAGGACACAGGAGTTGAACATAAAAGATCCTTTATTGCTGGCTGTTCAAAAACAACAAAGTTTAAAAATAATCAAACAGGAAATTCTACCATGAAAAACACAAATCTAGGGAAACAGGAATCTCAGGAAACTTGATATTATAGGCAGCAGGGAAACACACATGATACGGGGTAAGGGAAGACTTAGACAATAAATACACAAGGTAATGAGGATAGAGAAACCCATGTGGGACATATCAGGAACAAATCAGGGAATTGAGATGATGGAAGTTAAACTCACTACCACTTCCAAAGGGGACAACCCCCACTAGGGTTTAAATACCTGGGACTCTCAACCTTTTGGTTTTAGAACTGAAGTAGCCTCTTGGTTAGGGGGGGAAATGTCTTCAAAAAAGATAAAGAAGTCCAGTCGCCTTTTCTTCAAGCTCTTGAGACTAAGATGATCTGGATGACTGACAATCTACACAGACATACGATACACACGAGCCAAGAAGACTATCAAGATAAAACAGGAAATAACTAACAAGGGAACATCTTGCAAAGATGGAGACTTAACGAGAGACACAGGGAAATCTGGGATAAACTGACACTCCCGGAATCAACAAAATCATTACAAACAGAAACCAGACTAGAAGAACAGAATGGGATCATGAAAGGGATCTAACAAACCTAGAAGCATCCTGAGTGAAGAACTAAAGGCACAAATCACAAAGAGACTCAGAAGTACCAGAATAACATAATAAACAGAAGGCCATAAATAATATAGAGCAAGAACATAATCCTTTAACAAATCCAACTAGAAACAATGAACCCTCAAAACTCAAAACTCTAGGTTCATGACCCAGGGACTACGATATATTTTATTTAATATAGTTTACAAGTCATCATCACTCCTAACCCTTGTAGATTTCTCCCAGTGAGGCAGTAACTATACTTTCCTCTAATCAACTTGGGAGCTTTCATGATAAATGCCAGTTGTCATTATTATTATGATGCTTCACAACTGGTGTTGTCTTTGCCAGCATCTTCAGGAGTTCACTGTTTGTGTAGTGGATGTCTGTCAGTGATTGTTTTAGATTTTCAGTCAAATCCACTGTGTCTGTTACTGACACACTGATGGACTGCAGGCCTCTGGTTGCAAAGTCTGATTTACTGAACAATTCTTTAAATATCACAAGAAGTATGAATTTTTTGTTTGCATCTACTGAAATAATAACTGTGCATCTGACGCTGCCCAACAATTTCACATAGTCTGAGAGCCCTCGAATGATTACATCATATAGAATGGAGTAGTTTACTCACTGTTGCTGATCTGGAGCACCATCATGTATCACGTCCTCTCTCTATCTCCAGTGGTCTCTAATTAGGGTACATTTAATTTTTTTTATCCAGGAAGTGAGCGTATTGTTTACTGTCATGCGTGAAAGTGTGCAGGGAGATGATGGTGTGAAAGAAAGTTGATGCATCAGCTGACACCCTTGCCACAGATGCCAGGACAAGATTTAGTCTAAGAGAATGACTGTGCACTCTCAGTGGTGACAACAACTGCTGACAAAAAAGAACACAAAGTCTTGTCACACATTTCCTAAAAAAACATCTTAATCATCGCCAATTCTAAAATATGATGAGAAAAAACTTTATGGAAGGATTGTGTCTGGTTACATCTGATGTAAAACTAATAGCATTTCAATAAAGAAAGATCATTAGGAGAAGTGTAACAAGATTTATTGAAAATGCAAATTGCTGATTTGCGATTGGACTCCGATGGCCCATTGAAGCTGAAGGGAATCCCCATAGAGAGGAATTAGACAGGACCCCCTGGAGTCTAGAAGCTGGTGGTGGTGGAGACTAAGATGGAGGCTTGGAAGGAGCTCTTTGGTAGTGAAGGGAGGAGGTGGGTTGCACAAATGAATCTGGAAGGGAGAATGACAGGTAAGCAGTGATATTTAAAGCACGCTGAGCGGAGGCTGATTGGCTCAAGGAAGGCGGGCAGGCAGATGATTGGACTACAAGAAATGTGGGCAGCATTGAATTTGGCAGCGTGGGAAAGTGTACCCTGCCTCTTGCCCTATGACAGCTGGGATAGGCTCCAGCCCCCCTGCGACCCTGAACAGGATGAGCGGAAGTGAATGGATGGATGGATGGATGGATGGGAAAGTGGAGGTGATGACATATAGGGAAGTGGCAAAAAACCCAGGAAAGAATATGGATGAGTGATTTCAGATCTTCCTTACTGAACTTATGCCTAAGCTTCATTTAATAAAAAGAACATTTCATAAAAAGACCATACTAATAGTCAAACATGGTGGTGGTGGTAGTGTGATGGCCTGTGGCTGATTTGCTGTTTCAGGACCTGGATGATTTGTCATAATTGATGAAACCATGACTTCTGCTCTCTACAAGAAAATCCTGAAGGACACCCTGAAATCCTGAAGGATTTTATATGTGAGAAGAAGGATTTTAACAAATTGAATTTAAAATCCTTCTTCTCACATACTAGGCCTTGTTTATCAGGCCCCATCCTATCTTAAAGACCTCGTAGTACCATAATCACCCCAATAAAGCACTTCACTTGCAGACAGCTGGCTTACTTGTGGGTCCTAAGGTATTTAAAAGTATATTTGGGAGGCAGAGCCTTCAGCTTTCAGGCCCCTCTTCTGTAGAACCAGCTCCCAGTTTGGATTTAGGAGACAGACTTTTTGATGAAGCTTATAGTTAGGGCTGGATCAGGTGATCCTAACCATGTCTTAATTATGCTGCAATAAGCATAGCCTGCTGGGGGGCTTCCCATGATGCACTGAGTGTTTCTTTTTCACTCACCACTCTTTTCAGTTTGTGTTTATACACTGCTGTGCATTTAATCATTAGTTATTAATCTCTGGCTCTCTTCCACAGCATGTCTTTTGTCCTGTCTCTCTCCCCTCACCCCCAACTGGACACAGCAGATGACTGCCCCTCCCTGAGCCTGGTTCTGCTGGAGGTTTCTTCCTGTTAAAAGGGAGTTTCTCCTTCCCACTGTTGCCAAATGCTGCTCATAGGGGGTTATTTTGACTGTTGGGTTTTCTCTGTAATTATTGAAGGGTCTTTACCTTACAATATAAAGCCCATTGAGGTGACTGTTGTGATTTGGCACTATATAAATAAAATTGAATAGAATTGCAAAAATGACAGTCTGAAAGGCAAAATGACAGAAAAGCCCTGAAATTTAAAGCACATGGTTTGACAGCGTGGGAAAGAGGAAGTGATATAATGGATAGACATATGAGTAATCCCTTGTTGAACTTACACATAAGCATCATATTTATGAACAATGTGGAAAGTACAAATGGATTGGATAAGTACAATTTAAACCAGCATAGCACATTTGAATCCTGCACTGAGGTCTCGTAGGTCAAGCAGAGACAAATTCATTGTCTGAGGCCATGAGATGATTATTAATAGTTGTTCATGTGTCCTGTCCAGTGGTGGCCAAAGTACTGACATTCTGTACTTAAGTAGAAGTACAAGTACTTGTATTAAAAACTACTCTGGTAAAAGTTGAAGTACTGGTTCAACTTCTGTACTCTTTGGGGTGGCTGTAGCTCAGTAGGTAGAGCAGGTCACCTACTGATCGGAAGGTCAGTGGTTCAATTCCTGGTTACTGCGGGCTGCATGCCAATGTATCCTTGGGCAAGATACTTAACCCCAAGTTGCTCTCCGACCGTTCCGTCGGAGTGTGAATGTTAGATAATTAAAGCACTTAATTAAGTAATCATGGAAGTGCTTGTATGAATGGGTGTGCATGGGTAAATGTAAAACGTGTTGTATAAGCGCTTTGAGTGCTCATATCTGAGTAGAAAAGCGCTATATAAGAACTAGTCCATTTACTCAAGTAAAAGTAAAAAAGTACAGGCTCTGAAATCTACTCAAAGTAAGAAAGTAAAAGTAGCTCCTTGGAGGACGTTTCTACCTCTTTCTTACATCTTTCTCCATCTGAGTGAAGTTATCGCTCATTCTTTGCTCTCCCTTAAAGTACAGCAGCTGTTCTTTTAGCTAGCAGACACACTGTGTGACAAACTGCACACACTTTTTTTGTCCTTTACGTTTTCTGTCATTTATTTTCCTCACCGTTCCGGCGTGCAGCCTCTATGTAAAGCGCAACTTCCTCTGGCTCTTTCCGGTCTCCGAGCGAGCATTGGAGGAGCCTCTCCCTCTACCGTGTGGGGTTGTTGCGACTTCCAAGACAAAACCGCTCACAGTCAAAAGCCGGCTCCCGCACTGACCGGAAATGCAAACGTTAAACCTAAAGTAATGAGCTTGTTTTGAAAATGTAAGAAGTAGAAAGTTCAGATACTTGTGTAAAAATGTAGGGAGTAAAAGTAAAAAGTTGTCAGAAAAATAAATACTCAAGTAAAGTACAGATACCTGAAAAATCTACTTAAGTACAGTAAGAGAGTATTTGTACTTCGTTACTGTCCACCACTGGTCCTGTCGGTCAATTTGAGATCCATGGTAAGATCACAGATGTGAAACTGCAAAGGATCAGAACAGTACTTGATCAGAGCAGTCATAGCACACAGTTGGAGTGGTGTATTAAATTTTAATTGAAATACAGATATTGCTTTTTGTATGCAGTCTAGTAACTTTTTACCTTTTTAGTGCACCTTGTAAAATGCTGGAAGGATCCTGTCAAATGAAAATCCAAATCACTGCCTTTCAGCCACAGAGAATTCTCTGTGGCTGAAAGGCAATGGTCCGGAAAGCTTGCCTCTTTTTTGTTGTTGCACTTCATCCCCAAGGTGTTGGCTGGCCTTTGTGGTGGCCAGTCAGGCCCAAACCCTAAAAATCAGGTTTCACCCCTTTACAACACTATGTTCCTGGGGGTGTATGCATACTTTGGCACACTTAACAACACACCCACACTGTCTCACAGATCCAAACACAGTCATATGTTACAGCATATGGCTGAGCCTTTATGATCATTTGCCTGCTTGTGGAGATCATTGTCTCAAATCTGTACCCAACACCCCCTCATCCAATTAGGGTTTCTTTGAACTGCCTTCATGTAAGTCTTTAGTTTAGGAATGCACATGCGCTAATACTAACACTGTCAGCTGTAAGATAACATCAGAGGACTTTAAATCAACTGTTCTCTGTTTTCTTTCTCCACCTTAATCTATTATTGGCTATCTGATAACACACACACACACACACACACACACTCAAGTATAAAGACACACTGTTGTGGCTGGGTGAAATAACAGTTGAGACTTGCCTCAAAATTACAGGTCCCAAAAACACCCTCTCAACACACACACACACACACACACACACACACACACACCATACCCCACCCCACCCCCAAATCTCTTCTTCCTCCCCCTTTCTCCTTCCCTGGCTTTCCAATCTTCTCTCCTCTGTGACATATAAAACAAAAGGTGTTTGTTTCTCTGCCATTCTCCCCCTTTCCTTTTTATGTATTCCTCTTTTCCTGTCTTTTTTCTCCCTGTCCTTATTCTGTTCTCTTTCTCCATACACACAAGCACACACACAACATATCTCCTTTCCCTGTGTCTCTCTATCTTTCTCTCTCATCAGTGAGGTGAAAAACCTTCTCCAATGGAGTGTAGGCTCCTTGGCTTTCAGAAACAGTGGGATGGGGGAAGGGTGGCAGAGGCAGGGAGCCTGAGCTCCACCTTGTCTAGCAGAGCAGGCTAAGTTTTCTGGAAGCAGACAGGACTAGACTGGAAATAAGTTCAATTTCAAAATAAAGGTATCAGCATTTTCAGTTCAATCCTGTTGTATTTGTCATAATTGTGTCACTTCAGTCTATATTCTCTTCATTTATTAATGAACAGCCAAGGCCTATAAACTTGCTGAGGGCTTTGGGGGAAGAAGCTGTTGACCCTGATGACTAGCAGTATCAGCCATTCTGCATATAACATTACACCAGTAAATGTCATCTTTTAATGCAGTAAGATGAGTTACACCAGATTGTTATTCGTCACATCAACTTTCACAGACTAAGAGCTTGACAGTAGTGTGAATGACTTTGAAACAGTTCTGTTTTTTTATAATCAAGATTTATATTTGTTTTGTTTTATTTTAAGTTATGATATCAGGTCAAAATTTCGCAATAGGACATCCCCGACTAAATGACACCTATGCCTTAAACTGAAATTATGGTTCAGCACACAGTACGCTGACACTACGTGGGCAGCCAGTCTCCCTGTATAGAGCAGCAAAACGACAGCTCTTGTGGGGTGCTCCCAGTTTGCAGTGGTCAATATTTATCAAAAGTGGTCCAAGGAACAGAGGTGAATCTGTGACAGGGTCATGGGCAGTCAAGGTTCACTGATTCACATGGGGAGTGCAGGCTCATCCATGTGGTCCAATCCAACAGACGAGCTGCTGTCACTCAAATTGCCGAAAAAGTTCATGCTGGTTCTGACAGAAAGGTGTCAGAGTACACAGTGCATCGCAGTTTGTTGTGTATGGGGGCTGCATAGCTGCAGACCAGTCAGGGTACCCATGCTGGCCCCTGTCCACCACAAAAAGTGCCAACAATGGGCACATGAGCATCAGAACTGGACCACAGAACAATGGAAAAAGGTGGCCTAGTCTGATGAATCACATTTTTTTTACATTACATGAATGGCCAGGTGCGCCACTTACCTGGGGAACACCTGGCACCAGGATGCACTATGGAAAGAAAGGAAACCGGTAGAAGCAGTGTGAAGCTTTGGGCAATGCTCTGTTGGGAAACCTTGGGTCCAGCTATCCATGTGGATATTAGACACATACTACCTATCTAAGCACTGTTGCAGACTATCTACACCCTTTCATGGAAACAGTATTCCCTGATGGCTGTAACCTCTTTCAGCAGGATAATGCATGCTGCCACAAAGCAAAAATGGTTCAGGAGTGGTTTGACAAGCACAAGAAGGTTGAGGTGTTGACTTGACCTCCAAATTCCCCAGATGTCAGTCCAATCAATCTGTGGGATGTGCTGGACAAACAAGTCTGATCCATTGAGGCCCAACCTTGCAACTTACAGGATTTAATAATATGTTGCTAACATCTTGGTTCCAGATACCTTCAGGGGTCTAGTGGAGTCCATGCCTCAATGGGTCAGGGCTGTTTTGGTAGCAAAAAGGGAACCAACACAATATTAGACAGGTGGTTATAATGCTTGATCCATGTATGTTCCATGTATACCCAGTATGTATGCTGGGCATATTCTTTATTCCACCAATGTCTGGGCCATAAAAAAAAAAAAAAAAATTACAAACTGACAAATCGTAGAAAAATGGGTAGCAAAAGACTTTCTCATACATCTTCTCTTCAAATTCAACATCAATTTTATTTTTGTAGCATGTGCACAGCTGGTGGCCTTAATACATAGAGGCTGTGCTTAATTATTAGAGGGCATGTCTCAAGAGCTTGGAAAAAAAAAAAGGTGACTGGACCTTAATTTTTTGAAGATGTTTCACCTCTTATCCAAAAAGCTTCTTCAGTTCTAAAACCAAAAGGTGGAGAGTCCCAGGTATTTAAATCCTAGTGGGTGTAAATAAACAGCTCATCAACAGCAGTTGACAAGCACAGCTCCCACAAAACATGCACTAATTCTAAAAAAAAAAAAAGAAAATAGCTTTAGCTAAACATTCATTAGCAGCCGTTTCCTGGACATGTCCAGCAGAGCTTGACTGACAGTGAGTGAATGATAGGACCAAACCTTCACAACAATGTACTTTTCTTTGTCCTATGTTTGTATATTCTGGGTACATTGCACAATATGTTACTTATGGAGATATGGTGGAAAATGCTGTAAAACCTTTTCTTTTTCTCCAGGGGCATTCCACTCTCTATGTTAGCGTGCGAATCATGCAAAGCTAAAGAGCAGCTTTCTTTGTGGAGATAAACAGTTATCTATCTGATAGGCTAAACAAACGACAAATACTGAAATTAGTCATAGTCATAAGAAAGATGGAAGTAGTTAATTATGTCACCCAGTGGTTAGTGAAGACCTGCTATAATGCCTCGAGCTGAGCTTTTTCACCATCATCATCTTGGTGTTTTGAAATTGTATGTGACAAGCACAGAGTAGATCTGACTGGAAAAAGCCCATGCTATCTGCTTAATAACTTAACTGACAAGTCCTCAGCCAATGAAAATATCCTAGAAAATCCTCCTACCTGAGTCCTAGAATGACCAGAATTTACAAAATGACCTTAAAGGTCTACTCAGTATAAACTACAGACTGACCTGATAGTCATCAGGAAAGTGAGTACTGAGGTTACAAAGCAAGGACCTGAGGGCCAATGTCCCATAGATTTCTATTCAACAGGAAGTCTCTTTGTAACCAAAAGGGTCACTCACCCCCTGCTGCCCATTAGAAAGAATGCAGCTTTCTAATTTCTCCAATGGCTTCACTTTTTAGACCAGGAAGCTTTGTCTATTTTTTTTTTTTTACCGTTTGTTATAGAAAGCAAGTTAAACAAGCACATTCCCGGAATATGACACCATTTTTGAGGAGCTTCCTCCTGATAAACAGTAATCCATAAAGACAGAGGCCTAATCTTAAAACTTAGTGAAAATTTGCATAAAAGCTATTTAAATGCCCATAAATAATCTAAGATGGAACATGTGATTTTATAGGAAACAATTGCTGAATTTAACCACACCTTCCATCCATCTAAAACTAAGTGGGAGGACCAACCATGAATTCTTTACTGTAATGTTTTGGGATGTCTGTAGCTTTCTGGCTTTAAGCTTTTATTTTGAAATAATACGCGGACGTTGGTGTGCTGCACTCTGGAACATTGATTGGTGTGTCTCGCTGGGTCAGTCAGCCTTGCAACCTACAGCTGTCGCTAACACATACCAAACAGGCTTCGTACAGTAATCTCGGACGTCTCTCTCCGGCGGTAGAGGACGCTTGGTCGGACCGCGAAAGGGGGCGGCACATCGCCTCGATTCTGCCCGGGATCGGATTATTCTATCACGCTCAGAAGGGGCTTTGATTGGCCGGCGATGCGAGAGCAGCTTCGGAAGTGAGTGCTGAGGGCTGAGGTACTGTCTGTGGTGTGATAAGTAGCCTGGTTCTGATGGTAATCGTGCTGTTCTAATGCAGTAAACCTGTTCACACATACAACGCTGGCTGTGGGGCCGGGGCAGAGACATTCTCCACACTCCGCAGAAAGCGAACTGCATTTCATTCTTCCTGCTGAAAATGCGCAAACACAAATTCCACAATGTTTAAAATGGGATAAAGGTTGGATTTAGGTTTCATTTTGGACAAGGGAAAACAGATCTTCTGTCTCCTTGTGTGCTCTTATCTCCAAGCACGTAAAACGCACATCAAATGAATGTCACTTGTAATCATCAAATTATTTAGGCGTGTAGCAAATGTATGTGTATATATATATATATATATATATATATATATATATATATATATATATATATATATATATATATATATACCGGTTTGGGTTGAATGTTTCCATTGTAATGAAAGGGCATACACCATATGAAGCGGTCTATTTTTTCCACGAAAGGAGAGAAAGTCGGTTCAGTTATGTAGCCTTATAGACCAGCCAGCTCTCTTTCTTCGTGCCTGGTTTTAGTCTGTCGGGGTTGTTGCAGAGAAGCCAAGCCAGGTGTGCAGCTAGTCCCTTGCATTTCCTAATTCTACATCCTTCCTTTGCAGGCTGCTCTTCCTCTGGGCACTTGCTGCCATATTGGAGTAAAAAGGATCACACAGAGTGCTTTAAAGCTGCAGGCTGAAATCAGTGTGGGTTGCCTTTATTTATGCGTATGTGTTTGAATTGGGCCCGACTGGATTTTCTGTTTATTTATGCGCATTTGTGTTTGCGTGTCTGTGCGCGGGCGGTGCGTTGGTTGAGAATTTGCGCGAGAAAAAGAGCTCTGCAAAGCAGGAGGCTAATGAATCGCTGTGCATTCCTTCACACTCACAAACGCAGTTGCCGCCGTTGCCAGCGAGGCTGCCCCTGTTTGGATCCGTGCGTTGATTTTGGCACGATGAGCGATGTAGTTCGAGTGCGATTTCGATGCATTCTACTGCTCCGTTTTCTGCAAACGGGAGGCTTCTGATCAGGTTTTTGGTCTCTATTCAACTTTATTTAGATGAGTGCAGAGGTTGCTGGTTGGCTGGTGCAGACTTTTGGCACCAGTGTAATTGCAGGTGCATGTCTATTGTGTGTTTGTGTTCACCGGCTAAATCCAGCCACACGCATACTCAAGTATGGTTGTTGGGGCTTGTTCTGTATTCAGAGTACAAATTTGTCACAATGTCTGATCCAGACTAATCTGGTGCTTTTTTAGGAGAGAATGTGTGCTTGCAGAAACAGTAATGCATGAGTATTGAATCCCACCTTAAAGCTGCTGGCCTTTTTTTTTTTTTCTTCAGTGTTTCTAAATACCAAATAATTACAGCATCAGGATTTGAAATAAAATGAATCAGGCAAGTAAGACTGTTCCTAAATAAGATATACAGAGCAACTGTTAGTTTTAAGATTTAAGATGACCTTTTATGTCTCAGTATGTGCTGAGACTGTCTAGAAGTGCTGTAAACAATGGACAAAATATATTACCCCATTTCTAAATTATCATCCATCTAAATTATCTGCTATCAGATGACATATACACTAATACCAAAATATCTGTCATCAACATATCTGATAGGTCAACATGAGCGCCAATGATTAAATGGACTGATACTTAAAGCATTTTTTTACTATAAGCATAATTCACCCATTCACATTAACATTAATTCAGTTCAATTTTTATTTATATAGCACCAAATCACAACTACAGTCGCCTCAAGGGGCTTTATATTGTAAGGTAAAGACCCTTCAATAATTACAGAGAAAACCCAACAGTCAAAATAACCCCCTATGAGTAAGCATTTGGTGACAGTGGGAAGGAAAAACTCCCTTTTAACAGGAAGAAACCTCCAGCAGAACCAGGCTCAGGGAGGGGGGGTCATCTGCTGTGACCAGTTGGGGGTGAGGGGAGGGAGACAGGACAAAAGACATGCTGTGGAACAGAGCCAGAGATTAATAATACCCCCCCCTCAGCAGCCTAGGCCTATTGCAGCATAACAAAGGGTCACCTGATCCAGCCCTAACTATAAGCTTTATCATAAAGGAAAGTTTTAAGCCTTAAAAATAGAGAGGGTGTCTGTGTCCCAAATCCAAACTAGGAGCTGGTTCCACAGAAGAGGGGCCTGAAAGCTGAAAGCTCTGCCTGCCATTCTACTCTCAAGTATCCTATTAATACAGTGCTTTATTCTATGTTCTTAAGCGCTCTCTAACTGTCACATACTCACACTCCAATGGAATCAACAAGGGCCTGCAGATAAGAAACAAATGATATAGACCTAGAAGTAGTTGGAACTAATGGTTTTGTGCCTTTTTTAATCCAACAATATGAATGGTTGTCAGTGTTGACTGTCATGGTTGTCTTAAGAAATAATTACACTATAAGTAAATTTAAGTAGTGTGTAACTAATTTTACATAGTGCATGAGTAATTTTAAGTACTGCTTAAGTAATTTTAAGTAGTGCACAATTTAAAAATTTTTTTTGAAAAACAAAATTTATTTTTCCGCATCTTACATTGTAAGTACAGTCTTCTTTTGAGGGCACAGATCATATTGGAGTGGATTAATCTTAACTTTTTACATCTTTATTTGTTTGATAGTCATTATATTGATATGCATGATGGATGTTCTGTTATTCAATTGTCCTTTTATTTTACCAATATAAATGTGATAAGAACTGTTCTCCTTTTCCAATTTACAAGAAAGAAAGACCATCAAAATTTGCAGATCTATTTGACCTTGTAATGATGGAGCCACATGAAAAAAATTTTTTTTTCACAATCACTGGTCAAACATAACTTTCAAAAGGAGTGTGTTACAAAGTGCTTTATAGGGGTGAAATAGTACTATTAGGTATTTAAGATTAGATGGGGCCTGATTATTCAAGGCCTTGTATGTAAGAAGAAGGATTTTAAATTCAATCCTGGATTTAACAGGGAGCCAATGAAGAGAAGCCAATATGGGAGAAATCTGCTCTCTCTTTCTAGCCCCTGTCAGTACTCTTACACTGCAGCATTTTGGCTCAACTGGGGGCTTTTCAGGGAGTTTTTAGGACAACCTGATAATCATGAATTACAATAGTCTAGCCTAGAAGTAATAAATGCATGAACTAGTTTATCAGCATCACTCTGAGACAATGTTTCTAATTTTAGAGATACTGCACAAATGTAAGAGGGCAGTCCTACACATTTGTGAAAATGTATACTACACTGTCTAATGATACTGCCTAAGGGAAGCATGTATAGTGCAAATACGTTGACGCAGTCCTAGTACAGAACTCTGTGGAACTCCATAATTAACCTCAGTGTATAAAGAAGTCTCCCCATTTATATGAACCATATGGAGTCTATTAGATAAATATGATTCAAACTATTGCAGCACACTTCCTTTAATACCTGCTCTAATTTCTGTCATAAATTATTATGGCCAGCAGTATCAAACACTGCACTGTGGTCTAGCAGGTCACACCAATTCTGTGCCAGGCACTTTCCAACGTTTTTCTAGCTTAGCCAACACAGTTCTTTGATTGTCCTAACACAAAGAACTGTTTCAGGATTAGAGCAAAGTCGGAGCAAAGTTAAGAGTCTATTGTACGTTTTATATCTGCCCACATTAGTAAATGTTGCCTGGTAAACTTCCAGCTGCTAGGCTTAATTTTCCTGTTGTTGTTGAAGCAAAACTTATTAGCCAATTTCTTAAGTAATTTTAGACCACACCCTTGTATTTTCCTAAATACCTGGTTATGTAGACTCTGTTACCACTGCTTCCCTTTTGAAGTTATATAAATACCTTATTAATAAATTACACTTTAGGTATATAGTTAAAATTTGTGACATGAAGAAGCCCCAAACACACAAAAATACAGACACTTATATGTTCATTAAATGAAGAAATACAGAGTGGCTTTGCATTACGTCCTTAAATATGACAGCATGTATTACCAAATTATGACTGAACTCCAAGTTTTATTTGTATAAATAAGATTGTTAGTTTAAATTATTAGCATCTCCACTGATTTTCACCCCATGCTCCCTTGTCCCTTACCAGCTTCAGTCAGATTCCCCTTAAGCAGTGCAGCGACGCTGCTCAGCGCACAGTAGTTTTTTGACAGTTAACAATGCATTATCAGCACTTTGGCTTGTCCTGAGGCAGTGATTTATTTTTTAGATGGATAGTGTCAGCTTTCAAAGAGCACGAAGAGTCAAAACTAGATTATTTTGTTCCTGCAGGCCACAGCAGATTTATGATTGTTTTGCTGGTTTTTTTGTTCATTTATCCCGTTAGGACATCTGATTAAAAGCAGTAAGACTACAGTTTTGGATTTTAGACCTATTGAAACAATGCGTTAAGAAAAATAAACTATAAACACATCAGGATATTACTTCTTCCTTTTATACTCATATCTACTTTTCTATAGAAAACTTCAACTTCTTTGGGTGGTGGAGGCACATTAGAAAGTGTTGAGGACAGATGGGTGGTTGGAGCAGATAATTTGTGGTCTCACATTAATTCAGTGTCATTTCAATACTTTATTGATCCATTCAGGAGAATTCTCATTGCCTCCTTGAAGTGTAGAGACAGGCTTAAAAACACATTAGGGTCAAAGACACATAAGCTGGAAGGGCTTGATAACTAATTGCTAATAACCCCAACTTTACTTTCAGTGCAGATGGATGGATGGATGGATGGATGGATGGACGGACGGACAGACATCTTGTCAGATTTCTCTGGTCTTTAAGTATAATAATTCTCAGTCTGAGGCTTCTGCACTCTGGTAGATGAAAGCAGTTGTTTCATACTGATTACAGACATTTGTCTCAGTTGTGATGAGCTGAGTGATTGAGCTCCTGTTTGCACAGACTATGAGGTTGGAGCACATTTAAGTAGTTCTAGTACCCTTCTACTCATTATTTCGAGTTGGAGTGTGGTAGAGAGGCAGGAGAGAGAAAAACAAAGGCAATGCAGCAAAAAAGGCCGGCTTATGGATTATTATTTGTAGATGTTTTTCAGATAAAGGTTAACTGCAGGTGTGCTTGCAGGGATCCAGCCAGAAAAAATTCACAGCCCGGCGTTATTGGACAATCAGGGTGGGGGTGGGAGGATTTGAACCACTGCTTGCTAATGCTAATAGCTGCACCCACTTTCTAATTGTGGTAATAGCATTCCGATGGCAAACCGGGTGCTTGTATGTACTTTCATCACGTGTGACTGGACAGAATTATGTTTGGAATTCAGAATTCTGAATATAAAACTGCTTCATGGAGAAATGCTCAACAGCATTGTATTTAAAATGCTGTATAAAGAGCTGTGAGTGCTCATGTAGAGCAGAAAAGCGCTATATAAAAATCAGCACAGAACAGCTGCACAGTTTTAGCTGTTTGCTTTTGCTCTGTACACAGTCTTAGGGAGATTTAGCTCATTTTAATTACTCTATAATGTCAACTCAAGACCCAGTTGGTTACATTTGTTTCCACACTGTGGTGGAAACTGTAGGGCCAGTAGAGCACCCAGATTCCAGTTGCACCACAGCTCAGGTCATGCTGAATGTTCTCCCTCAGACTGTAACAGCAGAACTTGTTGAGAGGTTTTTTCCTTTTACAGAAGACTAGAAAACAAGAATACATTAACATTCTAATGACCAATACTCACGTTCACACATACTCGCTCTCATTTGCAGCTAAAGCTGCAGATACTGAAACAAATTGTATTATGTATTGAAGAGCATTACTTTAGATTTGTGCATACATGTTCCTGCATAGCCTAGCGGCTCTTTTCTGACCAGGGGCCTGATGACAGGTTCCCTTTCTCGTGTCATTATCTGAATTTTGTAGGCCTGTTTGTTTCTGTCTGACAATCACATTCTGATGTGTGTTTTGAAAATGTTAAATTGCTGTCAGGGTTCTCTGTTTCACCAAGTATCAGTCACAAAAAAAGTGTCAGTCACAAAAAAATTGAATTGGTTAATTAGTATGGACCCATCAGAAGACAGATATAATAGTGGATGATATACAACATGGAGAAGAACATTCTGACAATGAGGGGTTCTTTAGAGCTCCAAAAATAAGTCTGAATTCTTTAAATATCGTTATCGTGCTTATTCTTCATCTACACACTCTACACATCCCTCATTGTTTTCACATACTTGGGCACCACCCAGGCTGTTTGTCTTCATCACACACACACACACACACACACACACACACACACACACACACACACACACACACACACACACACACACACACACACAGCAGAGTCTTCTTTGAGTGTCAGTCATAAAATATTTTGTAAGGGGAGAATGTCAGCAACCGTATATCGCGGTCTTCCTTTGTAGCTCTTTCATACTTCCTGATGCAGGGGAGATGGAGATTCTCTGGATTTTTGTGTTATTTTCAAAGACTGTGATATTGAGGAGAGAAATGCAGAAAAAGCAGGATTAAATGTCACAGTTCAGGATTTTGGAAAAACTGATCTAATTCATTGATTAAGGTTTATTTCAATGTTACTGCCTAATGGCTATCCATCTCCTTCTGGGTATTAGAAGGGCTCAGTCACTTATATTAGTATCCAAAATATGTTCAAATATTTGTCTTCTCCTTGCTTATAAAATTGACCTTTTACAGAACTGTTTAGCTACTGTATATACCATACTGCTATATACCCACAGTCTTTGTAATTGGGCTTAGTTAGACTTATTAGACTTATAGACACACCAGAAGAAGCGAAAACCTTATGTTGGTTTTGAAATGAATAACATGTCCTGAATGAGCAACCATAGTGCTTCAAAAATACACTTCTTACTTTCTACTTCCTGTGAAGCATGATGAATGTGTTGGAACAAGGACAACAGGAACATGTTTTGACTTGACACTCATAAATTCATATTTGAAGTGATTTAAGCAAAGCCTATGTCTAACTTTTTCAGCAGCATCATAAACACATCAAATATACTATAACAAATGCATTTTCATGGAGATATTCAGTTATGTTTATTATGGGATATAATTATTCATCTCTAAAGATAGATTCCCCCTCTGGTCCTTTCAGTGTCCTTAAGAGTTCCTTTGGAGGTTTAGCAGGGGTGTAATTCTATTTGTCCATAATTGATATAGGGCATATCAATTTAACCATGCCTCCACAATTTCTGTTGATATTTGTAAACATTACTCCCTCTACAGGAACATTTTGGTAGTCTATCAATTGTCCATAAGCTGGTAAGGCTAACCTTGAGAGCAACACGGTTTACTTTCCCATTGCAATGTAAGACATAGTGTGTAAATGTTTGAGTGGAGCACTTAAGTGAATAAACATAAAAACTATGTTAACATGTTAAGTCTGGAAGGCTGGCTTATTTGTAGCTTTGTTTTCAGGCTAGTGTTCTCATGTTTTAGAAAGTAAATCAGTATTAAAAGTATTTTTTAGCACAGTTTAGCTGTGAGGAAATTGTGATGGCTCTTTTAGCTTATTTTCTGTCACAGACCGTAAATTGCTTTCTTTTACTGTACCAAAAACCTACCATTTTTTAGAATCTTGAGCCATTAGTCCAGCAATCTTTTGTCACCATTGTCATAGTTTTTCACAGTAAAATGAATATATTATGTGGGACACTGTGTTTTATGAACATGTTCTGGTCACCGCCTTTTCACCTCTCCAGCAGCTCTTTTCTCCCATTGGTTTGTCACACTCCTTGGTAGTCCTACTCTCTGCTCCTGTTTCCCTTCCGATTGATCTGGGCATACCAACAAATTATATTAATTTTATCAATTATTTTTATCCTTGTATAAATGTAATCAGTTCCTGAACATACAAATTATGTCCCTTGGAGTGAGACTTCAGTTCTGAAAATTTACAGATATATTGTCACCCTCCTAAAATAATGGCCTAAGTCATTTTTTTCAGGTTTTTCAGAAAACACAAAAAATATGATGAAGTAGGCAAAAATAAATTTTTTGTTTAAAAAATGACTTATTGTAAGGTGACGTTATGGGAAGCTATGCTTGTGAAATACTTGTTTGAACTGATTAATCAGACAAAAACATTTGAGAACTTTTCTAGAGTAGCTAGTTGGCTGAAGAGCCAGTTTCATCACAAAGCTGAGCAAGTAGATGAAGCAGTGATGCTGATTCAACTCCAGAAAGTTGATTCAGTTCATCTGGACGCAACAGACTTAATAAACAGTTGCATGCTTTATAAGGTTGGGGAAACTTGCAGCCAGTTGAGACTGAAGAAGTCCTTTAGAGTGATGAAACGTTTCTCCCACTGAAAATGTCTAGATGAGCTGAATCAACTGTCTGCGATTTCCTCACCTGGATTATTGTCAATGCATCAAAACTCAGATTCAGTTGTTACTATAGAGACATTAGAGACATAAGAGCTTGTCCCACACCTTGTTGTCTTCATTTTCCCTTTTCTTTTAGAAAAGGCTTTCATGTTCATACCAGAAGCCAAAAGACCAGCCGTGTATTATGCTCGCCACTTTCTCTCTCTCATATCATTATTTCAGGCACTTTAATGCATGGCTAACTAGAACGTCAAATCAACCTTTTTCTATTTACATCTTGGGCTCTTTGCAAAATGTCAAGGGTTAGCCCTAACATCTAAATGTAGCAAACTATTTGTAACCAACAGTGAATTTTGTGCACAGTTACACCTCTAGTGGCTAGACAAGTCAAGGGTTACATCAGGTTTGTTTATGTAAATTATTTAGTTGTTGTTTTACCTTTTGCCATTTTTTGCAAAAATAATTAAAGCTTTTTCAGACAAATTAAAGCTTTTTCAGTCAAACTGTTATATTCAGGCAGTCATATAACTTGTATAAGCTAAGCAGTAGCAGAGTGAAGAGGAAATGCTCAAAGCTCAACACAATGTAGTTATGTATGTGCAACAGTAGAAAAACTATAAAGATCAAATTTAGTCAACCCAGTTTTCCATGTAGACATAACTGTTACTTACTGAATAACAGACTGCACATCTACTAGAAGCGAACACATTCTACATATAGGCTATGGATATAGGATGTTGCATCAGCGGCATGCACTTCTTTGTGACAGCTGATTTGTATTTGACTCTTGTGTTGCCTCTTTGTCTCCTTGTAGCCATCAGACCCAGACAACATGCTGGGACCATCCCAAGATGGCTGAGCTCTACCAGTCTTTGGGTAGGATGCTTTTTTTCACAACAACAAGATGCCACATCACCTCAGAACACATGACTACACTGAATATTAGAGAAGATTAAAAGAAGCAGCACCATTGGTTGAAGTAAATTTATTGATGAAAACAGGTACTATCTCTCCTCCTCTAATGATATCCTCCTTGTTTTCCTTTCTTCAGCTGACCTGAACAATGTTCGATTCTCGGCCTACCGGACAGCCATGAAGCTCAGACGCCTGCAGAAGGCTCTCTGCTGTAAGTACACTTTCTATATATACATTCCTCTTGCATCTCTGTCACATGAGGGTTTTGCCTGTGGTTCAGGTCTTCTCTCAACACGAGTGCTTCTCTCATTGTATTGACACCCTCCCACACAACTCCTTTGTTCTGTCCTTTATTGTGCTTACTATTCCCCCTTTTTTTAATTCACCTCATTTCTGCTCTCTCCTCTTTTCCATCACCATTTCTTGCTTCCTGCTTTATGAATTTTCTTTGTCTCCTCCTTGTCTATATCTTTACTACACTATTACTATCTTTGTCTCTCTGTGCTCACAGTCTGTGTGTGTATCCATACAGAATGAGTGTTTACTCATCCTCTGCGTCTAGCACAGGGGAAGCTGCATAGAGTGCAAGCTGCCTACAAGCTGTTATGTGTATAATATGTTTTGAGGTGTATGCTGTGTAAACTGTGGCTGTATAGCGCAGAAGATCTATTTATGTTATCAAGTTGTTATAAAAGTAACACTGAACAGATTTGATGATTAACTCCAGTGAAGACAGCACAGCAGATACATTTTTCCCTTTTTCATTTTTATTGACACTTCTCTTACATTATTCTTAATGGTAAACTTGGAGGGCATGTCATTATTTTTTTTGTTTTGTTGTTTTTATTCTCTGTTTTCTTCAGTCATCTTACTGTTTCTTTGCATGGTTAGTCTGGTTATGCTTGCTTGTTAGCATGGCTGTTTTGAAAAAAGATATTGCTATTGTCATCGCCTTGGCGTCGTCCACAAAAACTTTAGTGTTGGCCATATCTTGACAAGGCTTTCCACCTCGGTGGCCTCAGAATCTCATCTCCGCTTTCTTGTGGATGATGCGGTTCTGGTGCTTCATCAGGTGTTGGCATCCAGCTCGCACTGGAGCAGTTCACATCCGAGTATGAAGCAGGAGGTGTGAGAATTAGCACCTCTAAGTCCGAAGCCATGGTCCTCAGCCAGAAAAGGGTGGAGTGGGGCAAGGGAGGAGTTGCTGGACCAAGTGTAGTTTAAGTATCTTGGGGTCACGAGTAATGGGTGAGGGGAGTGTGAAAATACATATATATATGTATGTGTGTATTTGTATGTGTGTGTGTATATATATATATATATGCATACATACTGCGTACATACCGGTGATCATTTTAAACAAAAATCTTTATTTGAATTTGTCATTTTATACATCTGGAAAATACAGTGAAGGCTCTGTTATGGTTTGGGGCTGCATTTAAGCCAGTGGTGTTAGGGATCTTGTCAAAATTGATGGAATTATGAATGCAGGAAAGTGCCAACATCAGGTTTTGATCCACCATGTGATACCATCTGGATAGCATCTGATTGGCAATGGCTTTAATTTTCACTATGATAGTGATCCCAACCACACCACTAATGGAGTAAAAGCGCATCTAGATAAAAAAACATATTTGATAGAGATGATAATGTGATACCTAATCTATTGCTGGACTGAAGTCGCCTTCCTTGAGCAGCTTCCAGCTCAAGGACACTTTGAACGTGGAAGTCTGAACTCAGCTTCTGCACAGCAGCCATAGTGTGGGTGTGTGTGTGTGTGTGTGTGTGTGTGTATTAACTAACCATGTCCCTCCCTGTGTGTGTCTTCTTGTGTTTAGTGGACCTGTTAAGCATGCCGACAGCATGTGAGGTATTCGACCAGCACAGTCTAAAGCAGAACGAGCAGCTGCTGGACATCTCTCAGCTGGTCACTTGTCTCACAAGTCTCTACCAGCGACTTGAGCAGAGCCACTCCCACCTGGTCAACGTCCCGCTGTGCGTTGACATGTGTCTCAACTGGCTGCTTAACGTCTACGACACGTACGTGCAGCACAATCAGAGAACAGTCAGACTTTACATTTTTCATGGAAGGATTAGATTCATCATGTTCTTAACTATGTCTTTTTGTTGGTTGTAGTGGTCGCACTGGAAAGATCCGGACTCTGTCATTCAAAACTGGAATCATCTCACTCTGCAAGGCTCACCTGGAAGATAAATACAGATGTAAGTCAATGCAATGTGAGAGCTTTTGTTTGGAGGACTTCTGCAAATTAATCTTCGTTTATGCTTATGTTGGTATTATTTGGGTGATAAAATGAAATCTAGAACTTCACCAGCCTTGGAAACTCAAGATCAAAACGGGAATTTTCCATGTTTTTGTAAGGGAGAAGATTTTTACAGTTTAGGTTAGTAGTGATTAAAATTGTCTCGATAAAATAAGTTATTTGTTATAACTGAAGATGCTGTGGTTATCTCATAAAACAGTAAACATATTCACATGTACTTTCAGAGTTGAAATGATTAAGGAATTGGTCAACTGGGGAAAAACTTGAACACCAGTATTTAAATGTAGGCTCTTACATATTTGAATCATGTTTAATTTTTTTTTTAAATGACATGGGAAGGAATACCGAGATCTGATATTAAATTGGTACTGGTAACAGATGTGCCATTGTATCAATACCTGGAAAACATTCTGTTGGCTGTTGGCATTTATACAACATTCTAACATAACTGTTAGAATTTTTCTGATGATAAGGAAGCCGTCCTCCTATCACATGAATGCATATGAAGTTGTATGCTAACAGCGTACTCTCGTCATGGCTGATGGGGCAGGATATGAGAAAGCTTCAGCTAACTTTACTACAATAATGAAACTGTTGCTGACTGCAACAAACAGGTTGTTTCCTAATAAAACAGGTAGGCATCAACAACCACAAGAAAGATATAAAAACACTTAATTCTTTAAATAAATAGTATAACATTTGACTGCTTTAGTAAAGTGTTCAGAACAGCCTCCCTGCTTTAATGCTGATAGTATTTACTAAACTAAAACTGCAGCTGTTCCCACCTCAAGTCAAAACAAACACTCACTGTGACTTTTAAGAGAAGTCTGTCGTTATTAAGTTAGAGCACCAGACATGAGACACGGTAAAAGCAGTGTAACAGGGCTTTCACCAGGTTTACTGCACAAGGAGTTTAGTGATCAACCGTGCAAGCATTTCACTGTGTGCCATTAAGGTTTAACTGTGTGTACAACCACAATCCTCATGGGTTTGGAACATGCTGGTAAACTGAGCCGCAGGCTGACACAGCAACCACCACCTCGTTTTCTAGTTGTAACGCTGGCCTGAAGGGCCGTGTGGGTGTGTTTGGGAGGGAGCTCACAGTTTCCCCCTAAGTTACGTAGTATGAAAATTGTTAGCCTGCTTTGAAGTTGGTGTCAACTGTCCTGACAGCCAGAGATAATCATTTTGAAATGATTAATTGCTCATAGCAATTAATGTTTTTAACTGTAGTGATATTTCCACAGCTGCTAGTACCAGTGTGACATTACCAAACACCATTAGTATTAGGTTGAGGTGAAAAATATAATTGATAGGCTGCTAGCTCGTTTCTTTGCACTTCTCTCCTTTTTCCCCATTTTCCTGTATTTGTCCTTGCTTTCGTTCTTGCTCCCATTTTCCCTTCCCCGTCTGTATTGTGTTGATATTCATTCCTGGTTTCCCCTCCTCTTCTTATTTTCCACCTCCCATATTTTCTCTGTCTCCTCTAGTCTTGTTTCGACAGGTCGCCAGTGCAACGGGCTTCTGTGACCAGCGTCGACTGGGACTCCTCCTCCATGACTCAATTCAGATCCCCCGACAGCTTGGCGAGGTTGCCTCCTTTGGTGGCTCCAACATCGAGCCCTCCGTCCGCAGCTGCTTTCAGTTTGTATGTTTCTAGAGTGTTACACAGTTATAATGATTTTACTTAACAGGACTGTCAAAATGCTATAACTGCCTAGTTGTACTGATGCAGGAGTTTCTAGATGAAGGCCACTTAGTCCTAGAAAGAAGTTTTAGGAAATTGGAGGCTATTGGAGGCTGATCAGCAGCTCATTGTATGCTTCTTAACATCTAAAGAAAATGGCCTCTTGTCACATTATATTGTATAACTGAAAAAACACACAATAGTTACTTTCAACCAAATTTCTTTTCCAACTGTATTTTTATCTGAAAGCCATAATCCTACAGTGAAAAAAGTAAAACAGCAAACACGGTAGTTTAAAAAAAACAACAACAACAAAAAATAATCCTCCTTAGGTAAATTAATCTGAAAACATATTTATGGTTTGTGTAGCACCCTTGGGAGGTTCTATCAGTTAAACTTTTTTAAAGAAAAGTTGAACGTATTCCCCTCAAGGTGCATCATGAAGAATGTAGTGATGTTATGAGAAATCTGTCTTCCAAAGCAAAAAATCTGAAGGATTTTGCAAGTGAAATAATTGAATCTGAGGTATATGAGGAAGTCAGAAAAACAAAAGTGAGGCTTGTGCTGCAATAATTGGTTTTCTACATGAAAGATCTGAGGCTGTGCTAAATTTGTTTGCAGTGTACCAACCAATTGAGGCAAGAAAATATTGACTTGCTGTGAAATGTTTGTATCCACTGCTCGAGCCACTTAATCTATTGCTAAACTATTTGCTATAAATCACAGTTCTTCATCTCTTCATTTCTATATTTTGCAGGGAAATGGGTGCATCAATTTATTGAAATGTGCAAACATAAATGGAAAAGTAGAGTTTGTACAGTTTTATCTAGCTTGAAAGTAAATATTTGGTATGACCACCGTTATTCTTCAACACAGCCTGGACTCTCTTAGGCAGACTTTATTGGGATTTCTAGAAGTTTTATAGTTTTTCAGGTTTCTTGAAGGGCATTCCAAAGCTCTTCTTTGGATGTTGACTGGCTTTTGTTCTGTTAAGATGATCTCACACACTGCTTCAATAATATTGAGATCCGGCTGCTGGGGAGGCTAGTCTATGACTGACAATCATAGACTTTCTGCATTCATAATTCCCTTAATTTTGACGACATCACTGGCTGAAATACAGTCTGTGACAGAACCTCCACCACGTTCTCCAGACGGCTCTAGAAACTCACTGTTGTACCTCTCCTGACCTCCGTACATACTGATGAGGATTTGAACCAAAATTATCCCGTTTAGATTTTTCACTCCATAAGATCTGATGACACAGATTTTCAGTCCTTTCCAGTCAGCTCTTATGTAATTTGGCAAACTGCAGTGTACTATCTACAGTGCACAGCAGATGGAACTGAAGGGCCAGAACCTCTCAGGTCCATGTCAGGGCTTTGCTGGGATTTCTATTTCTTAAGTACATGACTTTCAGGTACTGTTCATACGTTTTTTAGGCCTGCCACTTCTTTTTGGGTTGTCCATTTGTCCAGTTTCCTCAAATTCTTTAACGATACACCATGCCATGATATGCCAAGTTTTTGGTGCAAAAATATTATTTTATGCCTCTCAAACTTTGTTAACTTTGGCACTTTATGTGCAAATTTATGTGTTTTTGAGAAACTGCAAGTAAAAAAGTGCCTAAAGGTACAATTTAAAATTGATTCTTTGCTTTGCTTTCCTTTGCTTTTTAATGCTTGAATGATTGATAGGTCAGTATTAAGTGGCTTAACAAACAAACAAAATGCATTCCTGTGAAAATGATCAGATACACGGACTGGATGAAAAATTAGAGACAAAGCAGCCAACATGTAAAGAAAAACTCTGAAATACGTTCGGAAAGCCTGGAGAATTATTGCTAAAGATTACTTTAAAAATAATTTTAAGAAAGTCTGGCTCCTTGGACATAAAATATAAAGAAATGAGGGGTAACTCAAGACTTTTGCACAGTACTGTATGTATTAGACATGTGAGTGGGCCAATCACACCCCTGGAGTCTAAGAGTAACTTGCTATATTTTGGTCATCAAAGGTAACTGTGACATCAGAAAATACGTTTTGGGCCATAATTCACAAATCCATCCATTAATGATGATGAACTTAACACAAATTAAATGGGACAAATTGACAAGGATGGCAGTTTGCATCCAAAATGTCCACAGAAGGTAGTAATTCTGGTTCTTGCCATAGAAATTGGGAAACTGGCCTTATATTGTCACAAGACTGTAATGAAATGTGTGCTCCTCAGCTTGTTAAGGCCGTCTCTTAGGCTTGAATAAAGCTTAAATTAGCTTGTTCTGTTTATTGAAATCTACAAAGCTTTACTTTAACCTGTCATGTTGTTATTCCAGGCCAATAACAAACCTGAGCTTGAGGCTTCCGTGTTCTTGGACTGGATGCGCCTGGAGCCTCAGTCCATGGTGTGGCTACCTGTCCTGCACCGTGTCGCTGCAGCAGAGACTGCCAAGCACCAGGCCAAGTGCAACATCTGCAAGGAATGTCCGATCATAGGCTTCAGGTCAGTAGAGTTATACCATTGCTGCAGTACTGAGGTGTGTTTTATAAAGAATTCTCACAGTAGTATTTTTTTTTTTTTTTTTTGTTAGCTTTGCTGGAAAATTTTTCACTTTGAGTCCACTTTTTAAGTAGCTCATGATTTGTGTGATCCAAGATTTAATAAGTTCAGAATAAGTATTAGAATATTCACTTAAAGGCCATTGACTAACAGTCAGTGAATCTAAGGTGCAGTACGTCCTCAGGCTGGTTGTGTTAGCAAATTTGAACAAATTGAGAGATACTAAAACTAAAAAGATTAATTTCATTTTCATTTAAGACAAAATTAATAATGAATGAGGATTATGCTCATGTGTGATACATCACTGAACCTGTTAAGGTTCCTTTTCAGCAGTCTTTGACCATAAATGTCCCCTTTTATTATATTTTGTATTTCATCACATGGGGGCAGCTGTGGCTGCTCGGGAGGTAGAGTGCATTGTCCTCCTTTCAAAATGTCTTGGGGCAAAATACTGAACACAAAATTTCTTCTCATGTTGTGCGCAGGTGAGTTGAGTGAGTGGGTGGGTGGTTAAAATGTATGGAATAAAATATGTGAATGGGTGAATGCGAGTCATAGCACTTAGCTAAAGTCCAGCTAAATGCAAACCCAATACTGAAAATGCTGGGATGCTCTGTAGAAAGTAAATTTCAACAGAATAAAATGATTTGCAGATCTCATAAACCCATATTTTATTCATAATAGATCATAGAATGTTAACTGTGAAAATGTACCATTTCAAGAAAATATCCGCTCATTTTGAATATAGGAGCCACATGTCTCAAAAAAAGTTGGGACAGGGCCATGCTTACCTTTTTGGAGCATCCCCTCTTCTTTTAACAGCAGTTCTTAAACATCTGGAAACTGATGAAACCAGTTGCTGGACGTTTGGGAGAGGAATCCTGCTCTTGTCTGAGGGTTCTAGCTGTTCAGCAGACCTGAGTCATCTTTGACGTATTTTTGGTCTCATGATAAACCAAATGTTTTCATTTCCGGGTTCTGAACTGCCTGCAGGCAGACCAGTTCAGCACTAATGCACCCCCCCCACCCCCAGCCCATTATCAGCACTCAATTTAAAAGTGAGTGCTGATAACGAACCAGATCGTCCCTCTCCAGATCATGTGGTTTCCAGAAAGAATTTCAAATATCCGTTCGTCTAACCACAAAACAGTTTGCCTCGGTCCATTTTAAATGAGCTTTGGCCGTGAGAAAGTGGCACTGTTCCTGAGTCGTGTTCGCATTTGACTTCTTCTTTGTGTAAGTAATTGGCACAGCAAATTCATGGAAGTGTTCCTGACCTTGTGCAGTGATTTACATGGCAGAATCATGCCCGAGGGCCTGATTAGTAGTGCTGCTCGAGGGCCTGAAGATCACGGGCATCCAATATTAATTTTAGGCTTTGTTCCTTGTGTTACTAACTTAACCTAATTAACTGCAAAATGTTCATCCAGCTTTTTAGCCTTTTTAGGATCACTTACTTTTCTAGTCTTTTGGTGCCCTGTCCCAACTCTTTCAGAATTGGGTTTCTATTTTTTTTTTTTCTCAAATTTTAATTTCATATTGGCCTTAAGCAACAGCCAGTCATATGAACAGATTAGTTCTTCATTGTCTTGCACAAACACCAGTGACATGTGCCAAGTGTTTCTAAGAAAAACTTAATATACCTTTGATTTTGATTGCATCTCAACATAAAAAAATTGAAATTAACCTAAATGTAACTACTTCTTAGTATTCTTGTACTAGCTCCTACTAGCGTTATTCTGAGGAAATACATTTCTTTTCCATATGGTAAAAATTTTAAGAAAGTGAAAGTTTTAATATGTTGTAAACATTAGTTACATTTGGATTTCACCATCACAGCAAATTTCTCATAAGAACAATAATTTCAGTGATTGTTGCCTAAGGCTGGTTTAGCAGTGGGCTATCCAGGTGAATATCCTGTGTAACATCAAGTGTTGTTGTTCTTCACGGTCAAGTTCCCTTAACTACTGGATAGATTATAATACTTTTAAATCTCCTGGATTTCTCTCAGCAGTTATTTACGTATAGTGGTAATAGAGTGTAGGAAGCATTTTTCAGACACAGGATTGTGTGAGCTAGCTAGCTTCTTGGCTTTAATCTAATAAGGCAATGTTTTGTCATTCAAGCTTACTTTTACACTATTGCTTCTCACAGCTTCATTCAAGCATGCCTTTTTTGTGTCAGTAAAATAGAGAGTGACATTATGCAGCCTCTATGTCACTGACAAGTTACAACCGAATTTTCATCATAATGAACTGTCCTAAATTTGAACAAACTGCATCTCCCCTGTCCTCAACACATCAATATATCCTCGATATATCTTTGAGATGAACTGACCAACAAAATTAGCAGTGAAACATTAACAAACCAATTACTGTGCTTTACAAAAAAAATAGAGGTAGTTACCTTGGTGCATTGGTTGATAAAAGATAGACCTACAGTAGCTACCCAGTGAATGAGAGCTCTTAAAAAGCAGGCTAGAAGGCTCATTCATAGGACAACTTGCATCCCCTTCATTCGGATTCATGACTGTTATTCTGCTGTAGAATAGGCAGTTTATTTTTGACAGTTTTGCTGTTTGTTTTTTTGTTTCCCAAAGCTTATTAAGCTAGCTAGCTCACATTACTTTAGTTATGTATATATCACTTCTGTCTCTAAAAAAGCCAAAATAGTGATGGACAGACTCATAAACCAATGGTACCTCATTTAAACATCATACAGAAACACGATGTTGCACAAACGAATTGATGTAGAGTTAAGATCTGTGCAGCATTACAGTGAACATGATTTTGTTCCAGGCAGCTAGTTTTTTGTATTTGGGTCTGGCTGTGTTGTTCTGGAAAGCTGTTTTGTGTGACTCCTCATTTCCCCAAATCTCTAATATACAGCTGGAGTATGCAACACTAGCTGAAAGTGTAGTGCCGCATTAATGGAAACGATGCTGAGCTAAAATAAACATGGCATTTTCCTTTAGAGCAAGAATAGAACAAATGTTTTTGCATGAGACACAAATGGCCTTTGTCTGGGCTGGAAACAAAAACGAAACATGTATTAGCTTCACCCGTTTGATCAGTGAGATTGCTTCCTGTCACCAGAGTTGATCTCTATCTGTGAAAAATCTTGAGTGCTTATTTGTCTCCTTATTCTCCCTGTTATTTAAAGCACTTTGAGCAACTGATGTTGTGATTTGGTGCTATATATAAAAAAAAATTTAACTAAATTGAATTCTAACTCCACTGCAGCTGCTGGACAATAAAATAGCCCATTTGTACATATAGGTCATTGTTAATGTGATTCAACAGAATGCACCATAATTTCTGTGGTACTTGTACATCATTTCACATACTGTGGTAATATCGTGCATGCCACCATAATTACTGTACACTCCTTAATGTGGTAATTTGCCACATATTCCTTTAATTTTGTATCAGGTGCTTAGGAAGTACATTTCAAGTACTTAGAGGTTTGTAGTCCGTCACTGTGTGAAAGAAAAAAAAAAAAAAGTCAAATTTACAGCAGGGTTGACTTGCTTCCTGTCATGTCTACTTCTGGTTGCCCTCACTTCTCTTTTTAAACCCCAACCTGTCTGTTAAATAACCAAGACAGCAGAAGTCTTGATTACTTAGAAAACTTTTAGCCTTTTACATTGACCAAGTCTTTCTAATTGTATAATGTAATAAATAAATTGTATAGATAATGGTGATGCTGAGAAGCTACAACAGAATGCGTCTTAGTGCATGTCAAATGATTAATTCAAGACAAATTTGATCAAAGTGATAAGGTATAAATATAGTCATTTACTTTTAGTTATACTTTTACTGTTGTTAGAAATGCACAGGAATGTAATGTATGCTGAAGAAAGTCACTACATCAGCCTAAAAGGAGTCCATAATGAATTATTACAAATGTAATTAAAAGTAATGAGTGTTTTGGTGGTACAGAGGTTTAAAATGCTGCAGCATCCCTCTTCAAGTCTGACTGTGGATGCCATTGTTGCATGCCATTCTGCATTTTATCTCTGTTTTCTGTCAAATCTCTGGCTGGCTACCATCAAATAAGAGCAATTTTTTTTAATCAAACGATGAGACTTAATAAAGCGAGGTGTTGCTCTTTTGGTGGTGGCTAGCCCTGACCTTCATCACAAAAGTGGTGATAAATTTAAATGAGCAGAGAATAAATGTATCACTTAGGCTATGGGCTGAAAGAATTTTAACTACTCTCACCTTGGAGAAAACAGACCCATAAATTGGCTCCTTTTTATTGATTTTTTTTTTCTTTTTATTTCCCCATTTGCCTTTTCTTTGGTTTACACTTGTTTTTTTCCTCTCCTTTGCTTTCCACCCCAGATATCGGAGCCTGAAACATTTCAACTATGACATTTGCCAAAGCTGCTTCTTCTCCGGCCGTGTCGCAAAGGGACACAAGATGCAGTACCCCATGGTTGAGTACTGCACCCCGGTATGAGGCCTCACTCACTCATTTACTCAGTCCCTCACTCACTCAATCACTCCCTTCCTTCCTGTATATTGATCTGGTCAGTTACGTAGCAGAGGGGGCTGTTAATTAGTTTCAGTTGTGTTGGTGTTGATAAAATTAACAAGTGCACTAGAGGACCCTACAGAGGTTACACAGGTAGTCCAACCCCTTTAGGTTACACAATCAGAAACAGACTTCGTGAGGGTGGCCTGAGGGCCCAACGTCCTCTAGTGAGCTCTGTGCTCACTGCCCAGCACTGTGGAGCCTGACTGGCATTTGCCACATAATACCAGCATTGGCAGATCCACCACTGGCACCCTGTGCTTTTCACAGATGAGATCACGTTCACCCTGAGCACATGTGACAGATATGAAAGGCTCTGGAGAAGCCGCGGGGAATGTTATGCTGCAGACCTCTGCAGGCTAGGCAACGGCACCCTGACTGCTATTAGGCATCGAGATGAAATCCTTCGACCCACTGTCAGACCCTAACGTTGGTGCAGAGGGTCCTGGGTTTCAATGACTGGCTCACCTGATCTAAATCCATTGAAACACCTCTGGGACATTATCTTTTTGATCATTCCATCCCGGTTACACCCCCAAGTGTCTAGGAGCTCAGTGATGCCCTGGTCCAGATCTGGGAGGAGATCTCCCAGGACACCATCCGTTGTCTTATTAGGAGCATGCCCTGACGCTGTCAGGCATTCATGCAAGCACATGGGAGCCATACTCAGTACTGCACTGATATTTTTAGCAAAACGGACTATCCTGCCCAGCCCATATCAGTAGAAGTAGCTGCCGTGATTTTTTTTTTTTTTTTTGTTCCCATTGATCTGATCTGATGTGTTTTCAAAGGGTTAATTTATTTTTTGAGCAGTATATATTCCCCACCTGAAATGAAAGCTTAAATTGTGTGTCTGTCTGTCTCTACCTCTCCCACCGGGTTTAACAATGCCATCTTTGTGACCTGTATCTCTCCAGACTACATCAGGGGAGGATGTCAGGGACTTTGCCAAGGTGCTGAAGAACAAATTCAGGACTAAGCGCTACTTCGCCAAACACCCACGCATGGGCTACCTGCCTGTCCAAACCATCCTGGAGGGAGACAACATGGAAACGTGAGGCTTCCAAACACATGCACACAGAGGAGGAAGGAAATAATTTTATGCAACAAAACTCCCACTGATGTGACTTGATTTAGACACAAGTATTTTAAATAGTTTTGTAGTAAATTAAATAGTTTTGTTTTTTGGATTAGAAAGACATTTTTAATTTAAGTTTAGACATATAAACATGCAATTTTCATTTTGATTGCACAGAGATCTGGTTGTGATAGTATATATTTCTCCATGTGTGATTGATGTGACCTATTGTTAAAACAAAGAAAATAGAAGAAGGCCAGGTGAGAAGTCTGAATAAACAAGTGCTAAAAATATGCTCACTGTAAACCATACAGTATGTAAAAGATAGTTATAGTTATTGTGGTATTATCCACGGGTTTGTGAAGTTCCACTTTGTAGCCTCAGTTTTACGTTTTTGGTAACCAGCATGCTGTTTCCTGGAGGCAGGATGAGTGATCCACCATCTGGATGACTGTTATATGGAGAGGAATTAATTATAGGCCATTTCATAAAAAAAAATCAGTTTTTGCTTTGTGCCTGACTACTTCAGAATCAGCTCATTTTATTTTTGGTGAAAACTATCCATTCAAATTTTTACATACTATGAAAAAAGTTATTTTACCATACCATACCATACCATCTTTATTTATAAAGCACTTTAAAACAACCACAGCTGACACAAAGTGCTGTACATTAAAACACAAATAAATAACAATTTAATAACTCTTTCAGGTTAAAAAAAAAAAAAAAAAAAAAAAAAAAAAAAAAACAGTTTAAAACTAGATCCCGCTTGAGTTAAAAGCCAAGGAAAAAAGATGGGTTTTAAGACGAACTTTAAAAGTGGACAGTGAAGGGGCCGCTCTAACCTGCAAAGGCAAGTCATTCCATAACTTAGGACCAACAACAGAGAAAGCCCTGTCCCCTCTGAGCTTCCTTCTTGATCTTGGTACCTCCAAGAGCAGCTGGTCTGCTGACCTGAGAGACCGGCAAGGTATGTAGGGGTGAAGAAGCTCAGAGAGGTAAGGCGGGGCAAGATTGTGCAAAGATTTAAAAACAAACATAAGAATCTTAAAATGAATCCTAAAATGTGCAGGCAACCAGTGAAGTGAGGCCAGGACAGAGGTCATGTGCTCTCTCTTTTGAGTTCCCATCAAAAGTCGTGCAGCAGCATTTTGAACCAGCTGCAGACGTGAGAGTAGCGACTGACTGACTCCAAAATAAAGTGAATTACAGTAATCCAGTCGAGATAAAATAAAAGCATGGATCACTGTTTCAAAATGCTGCCTAGATAGAAATGCTTTTACTGATACCAATTGCTTCAAATGATAAAAACTGGACTTAACCACAGCTCTGATTTGGCTGTCCAATTTAAAATCACTGTCCACCTTAAAACCAAGATCAGTAATAATGGGTTTAAAATATACCTCCAAGGGTCCCAGGTCAACAGAGGAGGACTCACAGGAGCCACTGGGTCCAATTTCTCTGTAAGAGGAGACACTAGAAGATGGCCCTGGGATTGGGATGTCTACTATATTCTATATAGTATACTATATTCTATATAGTAGACATTAAACTAGTGCAGATTGAAGTTATAATGTAGCCCAAGATATTGATGCTTAAAGTTGGACATAAAAAAAAAAAAAAACTACTTCACTCAGACAAAAATCACTCAAATGCAAGTGTGTGCACATTAAGGGTTGATATGTCACATGATAGGGGTATTTTATTATCTATATTTCTGTTAGTTTGATTAATGACATTTGTAGTGTTTTTTGAATCCTGGTCAACCAAATATTTCTTGATCAAATCTGTTGTTAGTTTTTGTGTGTGTGAGAGTGTCAGTGCATGCACTGACACACTATAACACCAAGTTCTCTTTATCGTCTCAGCCTGATACCAGCCACCCCCATCGCCTCCCTGCTGCTTTCCATATTTCAGCTCCGATTATACCCTTCTGTGTATTGTTGTCCCACTTCCTGTGTCATCATCTCACATTTTTTTGTTTTGCAGTCCTGTCACACTGATCAACTTCTGGCCTGTAGACCATGCGTGAGTACCTGGCTCGTACACAAACACGCACACACGTACAATACACTTTCTGTCAGTCTCTTCTTTTGTTACTCCTCTTACAGAGAAATGCAAGTGTCCCTCATTTTCTTTTTTCTTTTATCACATTTTTCTCTCTTTTTCAGTCACACATTCACCATTCACCCACGCATGTGCACACTTGCTCTCAGCTATTTGATGTCATTATACTCAATTCTTTTATTGCTTTCTATATTTTTGTCAGTATCAAGGTCCATTAAAGTTGTAAAGTTTTTGTTCTGATGCCCCGTTTGAAGCGAAGGCAAACAAATTCCAAGTGTAGTGCGGGATATAAGATGGAAGCTTATTTACAGAACATTTCACACTGGCACACATCTGCTGTCGCTCCATTCACTGCTCCCCTGTGGATTCATGCATCTCCTGCATGCTTGTGTGCGTGTATGTGTGCGTTTGTGAGTTTGAATTAATGAGTTGGATTCATGAGCTCTGTATCTTTCATTCTGCATCTTTCATTCTGCTTCTTTCTAACAGGCCTGGATCATCCCCTCAGCTCTCACATGATGACACGCATACACGGATCGAGCACTACGCCAACCGGTAACTTCTGCAGAATGTGTTTAAGCAACCTTCTCCTTCTGCCGCTCATCTTGCATTGCCCAACACTGTCCATACACTGCGAGCATTGTACAGTGCTGTTAAAAAATGTATTTGCCCGTTTCCTGATTGCTTTTTTTTTTTTTTTCAAATTTCTCACACTTAAATTTTTCAGTTTCAATTATAATATTGTAGAAAGACCCGATTAAATACAAAATGCACTTTTTAAATTATGATTTAATTTATTTAGAGAAAAACATCTACTCAAACATTCCTGGGCCTTTGTGGAAAATGTAATTGCCTCCAAAATCTGGTTGTGCTACCCTTAATTGCAAGAACTGCATTTAAGCATTTGCAGTAACTGGCAAAGAGTCTTTCACATTGCTGTGGCCTGCTCTTCTTTGCAGAATTGTTTTAATTCAGCCACCTTGGAGGGTTTTTGAGCATGAATGGCCTGTTTAAGGTAATGCCAAAGTGAATTGGATTTAAGTCTGGACTTTGACTAAGCATCTCCAACACCTTCATTTTGTTTGGTTTGGTTTTTTTGATCCATTCAAAGGTGGAATTGCTGGTGTGCTTTGAGTCATGACCTGTTGCTTGAGCATCAGGGTGCAAACTGATGGCTGGACAGTCTCCTTCAGGATTTTCTGTTGGACAGCAGAATTCATAGTAATATATTTTGGCAAGTCATCCAGGTCCTGAAGCAGTGCATCACACTTCTACCACCATGTTTGCCTGTTGGTATGATGTTCCTTCTTATTAAATGCTGTGCTTGTTTTAAGCCAGATGTAATGGGAAGCAAACCTTCGAAAAAGTTAAACTTTTTTTTCTCATTTGTCCACAGAATATTTTCTTAAACATCTTGGGGATCATCAAGAAAATTTTTGGCAAATGTGAAATGAGCCTTTGTGCTTTTTTTGGTCAGCAGTGGTTTTCACTTTGGAACTCTCCCATGGATTCCATTTTTGTCCAGTCACTTGCCTTACTGGTGAATCATGAACGCTGATCTTATTAACTGAGGCAAGTGAGGCCTTCAGTTCTTCTGGGTTCTTTTGTGACCTCCTTGATGAGTCATCAGTGTAATCATGGATTAATTTTGGTAGCCCAGTCACTCCCGGGAAGAACAGAAAACTGTTCCTAGTTTTTGCCATTTGTGGATAATGGTCTCACTGTGGTTTGCTGGAGTCCAAAAGTCCAAATGGCTTTGTAACCCTTTCCAGTCTGATGTCAATGACTTTGTTTCTCATCTCTTCTTGAGTTTCTTTAGATTGTGCTTGATGTGTTGCGTTTTGAGCTCTTTTATCCTGCTTAACTTTCAGACAGGTTCTATTTAACCCTTTAACAGCGAGCGAGTGATCGCTGCTAATACACCTGTTACCTGCCCTCACTTGCCATGAACAGCTGGTTAACGATTGTCTCACCACTGAGACGTTTGATCAAACGCACTTTGAATTACCATAATTACGCGACCGTTTGTCCTATCAGAAAAATTCAAATGATTATGTTATTATGTTAATTGTTGCCAGAAGTCCGCGATTGGTGGCAGTTTTGAAGTTCATGGGCCTGCTCGTGGGCCTGTGGTGAAAAAGGGTTCTAGCAGTAATCAGGCCTGGATGTGGCACTGTTCCAAAAAATCTGGGCATGTCACCGTTAATCCATGATTTAACAGTCCAAAAAAAAAGGGGGGGGGGGGGGGGGGGCAAACATTTTAAACAGCACTGTAGATAATGTCACCTCCAGAGAGAGGTGCCTTTCAGATACCAGAAACATTTAGATTCGTGTGATTTGAAGTCCACATTTCCTGTCCCCACCGTGCTCATGCAGACATTAAGTCAGAGGGGATCAGTTCCTAATTCTTTTCTGCTGCTGTTCTGGGGAGCTTTCACTCAACATTTTCATCACCATTCCACTTTAAAAATCCAAAGTCATCATTAAATAGCTTTTTTGGGGTTTAAAAGCCTGTCAGGTGTGTGTCTGAACAACCATAGCTTTCATTGGTTACGCATTCTTTCCATTAGCCATTAATGCTTCACAGTTAATGAGGAAAACAGCTACAGATTTCATAGAGAATAATGTAGCCACATGACACTAAAAGTTTTTGAAAACTATTGGAATTTACTTTGTGGCTCCATCAAACGGTGCAAAAACTCAGCGGTGAGTGCAGCACATGCCGCATCCTGTGTGAAACCCCCTCAAAGCTTTTTTCTTGGATCTGCAGAGGTCTTCTGCAGAGCTTAAAAACATTACATTTATTAATAAACTTAAAGGTATGACTTCTAAAATTTTTTCCAACAAGAAATACATACTTTAGGAAAAGAAAGTATTAGGATCAGATGGAGAAGGCAGGGTAATATATTTTCAGCTTAATTTTCACCCCAGGCCAGATGAGCTGTGACAATTTATAAGTCAGTGCAAATGTATGTAACAAATTATATGTAATTATGTAATTATTTGGGGTTTATGGGTTTAATTCATGCAGGGGGGGGGGGGTGTTTTGTTTCTTTTGCTTTGGAGTTTTTTTGGTTAAAAAAAAAAAAAAAAGAAGAACTTAATCAATTGATATATAAATTTTACTTTAAAAAATGTGTTTATTTCTCTCCCAGCACAATATGTAAGAGCATCATTTGCACATTACCATGAACAGGTTTACAGGTAACGATCAGTCACACAACTGATGCAGAGCAGTTATTAAATATGATTTTTTTTTTAAAAAAGAATTTGGTTTTTCAGACTTGGTGAGACATTCACATATTCAGGTCCAAATGTTTGATAAATTATTCCTGTTGTCTCACTGCAGCATTGTTGCAGTAAAGCACTCAGGACAGAGTCAAGTATTATCACTCAGTATTATCAGTGAGTTGTTGTGAATTGTGTGAATTGGCTTCACATAAATAAATTCTGCATGTCCCACCGGCAAATAATTGCAGTCTCGAGGAATTTTCAGTAACAAGTGTTCAATTTCTTACGCTTCTTCAGTGATTTACAGCTGAAGCTTGCTGCCTGGTATGTTTACCTCAGTCCTAAATGTGTCACCTTCTCATTGACCTAGTAACCGAGTAACCTTTTCAATTACTTACTCACAAAACACATCTCCTTTTCAAAGACATTTTCAATTTCATACAGAAAGACTTGCTTTTACATCCAAGTTCAGGTCATGAGATGCTACAGGGTATGGGTCATTAAGTTCCCACAGCAGTACTTAGAAATGTAGTCCCACTGCTTTTAATGCTAAAGTATGCTTAAGTTCTTTTCAGTTAGTAATGAAGATAAAGAATCGTCTAAGGCCAAACTAAAATATCAAGATCAAGACTGGTTACAGTAGAAACTAAATCTCTAAGCATTATCCAGTGGAACTCCATATCCATAAGCTAAGGCATCTGAAATGTTGCTTATATCCATTCATTCTTCAATACTAGACTTAGTAAAGGTAAAAGCCATTAATACTGTTGTGGCGCCACCTAGTCAATCAGTACTTTTTCAAAAAGGCTTCCATGTTTCTTCAGTTGGCAGTGATGTTAACTGCTCCCACAAACCCGCTGCTGAGGGCAAGAAGCCGTTAAATCAAACAGTGAGTCAATCAGGCAGTCAGTTGGCATTTTGGTCAGTCAGGAACTGTTGGCATTCTTCTATGGAGATGATGTGAGGTGTAAGCCACGGGCTAAGTGTTTGATCCCTGCCAGAGAGTGTATGACGCTGCTCACTGTTACTTCAGGCTACCACACACACACACACACACAGAAGTATACACAGACTCTTCCGGCCCAGTGCGCTCAGCCTGTCAGGCCCAGATCCACCCAGATATTGTCCAGCAGCATGATTAAAGGTGGGTAGTAAAGTGAAGAAGCGACATAATCAAGCCTTAAGTGACTCTTATAAGTGTAACTACGCCAGCCTAAGTAGATTCCAGTTTGTCACAGTCCATCTCCATATTTTTTTTATCTTTTTTAATATGAACTAATAAAGCTTCATTATCTTTCATCTTCAGGCAGACACTTCAACCACCAGAAACTTGATCACATGGAGATAGTGACCAGGAAATTTAAATGCTTTACTTTTCACTCAGTTCTTTTATCATAATAGATTTGTTAGAAAACCAGGGTGTTTGTTTTCAAGGCTCATCTTAATGGCCAGACACTGTTTTCTACAAAGATGATATTAGGGTTTTCTTTTCCTTTAGAGGATCTTTTCACATATTACAGAAAACATATTCCCTCACTTAGCTCCTGAAACAGTTGTTTTGAGAGATCTTACAGCTGTTATTACGCAGAGAAACTCTGTCTAGTTTTTATATGTGAATCTTCAGCGGCAATTATCTGACCAGCAAAGAAAAAAAACTTTATGAAAAGTAAAAAGTAATATTTTTGGAGTAAATATGTTTATTTTAAAAAGTGTCTGGAGAGGAGAGGCGGGGAAGAATGGAATGTCAGTGTCAAAATTATTTTGCATTGGAGTAAAATATATCTGTTTCTTTTTTTTTTTTTTTTAATGAAACTTCAGGTTTTGGTTTAAGAAAAAGTTGTTTTGTTTTCTCTCTTCTTTGTTCAGTCCTAGTTTATCACATGGTCTCGCTAAATAACTGGTTACATTTATACCATGCCAGAAACGGTCTTTCCCTGGGTTTGACAGGTTTAGCTGTTATCTGGACAAAATGAGGTTGGGTGAAAGGCAGTATTATCCTTAGGAGTGTGGTGTACTCCATGTTGAACCTTTTTTAATACTTTTATATAAAGTTCTCTGTATGTCTGAAACAAAAACAAAGGGCCCTGTGGTAATCTAAACCTGGCATGAATCTTAACCTGCACTGGGCTCTGCCATTGAGTCTCTATAGTGTATAACATTCATCTGCTGAGGATAAAATGATGACGTGTCAAGCACAGGGGGAAGCTATTCAAAGAACACTGATATTTTGTTTGTTTTTTAAACCTCTTTCCCATTAAAATAAGCATTTCCGTATCAAATTGTATATTCTTGAGCACTCTGAAAAAAAATAAGTCTTTAAAGTATTGTAAAGTATTAGAATTGTGTTTCCTTCTCATCTGCTAATTGCTCAGCCGTTTGGTTTTAGGACTGACTGCTCTGTTTCTTCCCCCTCCGCAGGTTAGCAGAAATGGAGAATCGTAATGGCTCTTATCTGAATGACAGTATCTCACCCAATGAGAGCATGTGAGAACCGCTTTTTGTCTGTCTTGTTCTTCCAAACTCTCCTCACTCACTTATTGGCTTGCTGTTTGTCAACTGGCTCTGTCTTCTTTGCTTCCATTGGCTGGTTGTGGTATATGTCAGTGACTGTGTTGGGTATTCTGGATCCAAAGTTCATGTTAGGGTTTTATTCTTGTTGTGTGCATCATCATCATCACACAAATATAGCTGTAGTGTACTTGGTGGTTATAGCTATCATGTTCATGTTGTCCTTAGGAATAGCATTTTTTTCTGCCTGTTTTCATGATTATTTCTCCTTCTTCACAGTCCCATCAGATGTGTTGCAAAAATAACATCATTGCAACCATCCATTAGCTTTCTACACCAGAGTCTAAAAAATGTAGTTACTAAGAAAATAATCTTTTGCAAGGTGCAGAGAGAGGAACAGACAGCCTGTGCACACACTGGCTGCCTTGTAGTCAAAGTTAAATTTGGAGAATAAATGCCTTGGCTTGCTTAAACATTACACTTCTCCATTTCTCTGTTTACTTTTTTATTAACCTAATGTTCTAATAGAAAACTATATCTCACCCTGCCTCCACAGGCTCTACACAAAACATATAAAAACATCTATATTCTTAGATCCATTTTGTTCAGCTTTTTCCCAGTGAGTTCAAATCATATTGCATCTGCACTACAGATGAGTACTGACTGAGGGCTGATATTTAAAACAGGTGTCAGACTGGTTGTACCAAAATATGAAAGGAGCATAGACAAAACTTATACAATAAGAATACATCAATAAAATTTATGTTTTCAAATTCCACTTATTAAAAAGAAATATTAAACTTAAATTAAAAACTTATTTAAAAAATTTTTTTTTACATTTCTAGTGTTGAGCAGTTGTGTTTGCTATGTGTTTACTTTCTGTGCTCTCTGGCAATGAATGGCAGGACTGAATCTTCAAATGTAAATGGTAAATGGACTAGTTCTTATATAGTGCTTTTCTACTCTAGCTGAACACTCAAAGCGCTTTATACACCATGTTTGCATCCATGGATCGCCACCTTATCGTGGTGGAGGGGTTTGTGTGTCCTAGTGAACCCAGGAGCTATGTTGCCCAGGGGCTTGTCCCCCTGGTAGGGTCTTCCATGGCAAATTGGTCCTGGGTGAGGGGCCAGACAAATAGCGATTTAGAAGTGTCACCAAGGGAACTGTTTACCCTGCCTGGGATAGGGTTGCCGGGGCCCCACCCTGGAGCCAGGCCTGGGGAGGGAGCTCAGGGGTCACGCATCTGGTGGCTGGTTTGGTGAGGCCATGGAAAAAGACTTTGAGATGGCCTTGAAGGGATTCTGGGATTCTGGCAAATGTCAGGCGACTCAGGAGGGGAAAGCAGTGCTCCACTCACACAGTCTATAGTGTGGGTGGGGCGCTGCTGACTTCAACTAAGGCTGTAGTCAGGTGGAAGGAATACTTTGAGGACCTCTTTAATCCCACTGACATGCCTTTTGTAATGGAAGCAGAGTCTGGGGATGAGGGGGATGACTCGCCCATCACTGGAGGTGAGGTCACTGAGGTAGTTAAACAATTCCTTGGTGCCAGGGCCCCTGGGGTGGACGAGATTCGCCCTGAGTTCCTGAAGGCTCTGGATGTTGTAGTGCTGTCTTGGTTGACACTCCTCTGCAACATCATGTGGAGATCTGGGGCGATGCCACTGAATTTGCAGACTGGGGTGGTGGTCCCCATCTCTAAGAAGAGAGCCTGGAGGGTGTGCTTCAACTATCGGGGGATCACAGTCCTCTGCCTCACTGGTAAGGTCTATGCCAAGGTGCTGGAAAGGAGGGTCCGTTTGTTAGTTGAATCCCAGATTCAAGAGGAACAATGTGGTTTTCATCCTGGTCACGGAACGCTGGACCAGCTCTTCCTCCTCTTGGGAATATTCAAGTATGCGTGGGAGTTTTCCCATCCAGTCTACATGTGTTTTGTGGACTTGGAGAAGGCATTCGATCGTGTCCTTTGGGGTATCCTGTGGGAGGTGTTGTTGCGGGCCTTTCAGTCCCTGTACAGCCACAGCAAAATCTTGGTCTATATTAATGGCAATAAGTCGGACTCGTTTTCTGTGGGTGTTGGACTTCACCGGGGCTACCCTTTGTCACCGATTCTGTTCATAATTTTTTGGACAGAATTTCTAGGCGGAAGGCTTCCACCTCAATGGCCTCAAAATCTCATTTCTGCTTTTTGCGGATGATGCAGATGATGCATCAACCCAACCATTTTACTATTTATAGTAACTTTAAAGAATAAAGAATTAACTGTAATCAATGTTAACTAATGAAATTAATGATACGTAACTGTAACTACTGGTATACTGACTTTAAAGAGACAGTGTATCATTATATCACCACTTCAAATTTGACTCCATTTGATTAGATTTTTTCTTTTTTCAAGTCTTTATTATGATCAATCTTCAGAAACAATGGATACTGCATTTCCATTAGTGTGACTCAGTGGGGTTTTTCATTTGCCTTGTCTCTGCTAAATAATGTTCCACGCCCTGGATTCTTAGATTGTAATGTAAGTTTGACCCCCAAAGGCATCAATAATATTTCATGAGGGTTATTGAAACTCATACAGATGTACAAAGAAATAATAATCCTGTTCACAAGCTAACATTAATTGAGTTTTGTGTAAAATGCATGGACTTCCCGTAAGGTTAAAGTTTAAAATTCGTTTAGTAAACATGGAATGTGAGCTGCAAAGATTAAGTTGAAACATGTCCACATAAAGTGCAAAATGCAGCTTGATTGATGAAGTGAATTAGATGAGCAGAAACAGTCTTTTATAGAGCAGACCTGAGAGAGCTCCACTCTGCCCAAAATGAGTTTGACTTTCAAATCAGCAGTTATCTTGAAGGTGAGTTTTCATTCAACACATATCTAAGGCTTTTTTAATATTCATGATGGCAGACTGGCTGGGCTGAAAGTAGTGCAGTGAGTGAAGTAGCTAAATACCTGACCTAATTGAAATACTCCTAAACCTTGTAGGCCATAAGTCTGACTGACTTGCTCTGAAATTCAGCGTTCCTAAAAGAGTTCAGGAAGACAGCTCTGGCCCTCTCTCTGTCCCTATGCTATTTCAGGGTTCTCTTTTGTGGTTCTGTTCTGTTTAGCTGCTGCTCTTTCATTCAATTGCTTTTCGTTTTCCCCATTTTCCTCTTTTGTGTGTGTGTGTGTGTGTGTGTGTGTGTGTGTGTGTGTGTGTGTGTGTGTGTGTGTGTGTGTGTGTGTGTGTGTGTGTGTGTGTGTGTGTGTGTGTTTACATGCACTGTCATCTCTGTGGATACATGAATGTGTGTTTTATGTGTGTGTGTGTATCATCGGTGGGTATGTTTGATGTGTGTGTCTGCAGCGATGACGAGCACATGTTGATCCAGCACTACTGCCAGTCTCTGAACCAAGGCTCTCCTCTTAGCCAGCCCCGCAGTCCTGCCCAGATCCTCATCTCCATGGAGACGGAGGAGAAGGGAGAGCTGGAGAGGGTCCTTAATGACCTGGAGCAGGAGAACAGGTCAGTGTTGAGATCCATTCTTTGTGTTAGCATGTTTTTTGTGGGCTGCATCATTTGTCATGACATGTTTATAACTGATTCTTTAGTGAACACTAGTTACTCATCAAAATGTTCACTTGCAGCCAAAGACTCGATCCAAATCTATAAATTGAAAACGAATAAAGAACTATAGACAACACAGAAAGCAAGTGTACTAAACATGATTTTTTTTTTTTTAACCCAGTGAGGTCATCATAGGTGATTACCCTAAGCTGTTTGTTTTTTATTTATTCATTGTTCTGCCAAGTGTTGGCAATCGGGGGAAGAAACAAAAGATTTTAACTGACAAGCATTAAAATCTGTTTATATTCTTTTTTCCCAGACAATGTCTGTTTTGCTTTTCTCCAAAATTTTGAGTCAAAGGGTTAAGGTTGCCACTGATGATGATTTAGACCACACAGAGTTCATATTTATTTAAAATGTAACTTTTAGACAAATGCTTAAAGTAACATAAAGATTTGACCAATTATGCAATTATGGCACCAGGTTTTTGGTAATGAGTATTAAGACTGATTGTTCCAGCGCCACAAGCTTGACTTTATTGTCAAGAATGTTTTCTAAGTGTTCTGTTAAAGGATGCTATTTGGGACAGATGATGTCTCTATTTAAACATGTTTCATGATAACATGAAAGATTTCTAGTTTTGTTAAGGCAGCCTGTTCATCCGTCACATTGATACGTCACTGATTTTCTATTTTTTACCATTTATGCAGTGTCCAGTTTGTAAGTAATTTGTTTCTCTACACCTGTGGTTCTTTGAATTTTTCTCGCATGTCCTCCTTAAAATTTTCAGCCTCCAGCTAACAATTTAAAATAATTCATGAACAATAAGAAATGATTCAAGCTTTTTTGTTGAAACGAAGGTCAGAAAAAAATTATGCATAAATCATATTTATTCAACTCTGTGCTGACATGCAGCTCCTCTGTGCCCCACAGTTGCTCCAGAGATCTAAAGGGCCTTTCCAACCAGAATCTGGTAGATTCTAGTAGAGAGCTAGTTAATGTGCTGTACCAACCTGTACCAGAACAATGAGTACTGCTATCAAATATAGTCTGGGGGATGTGATTCATTGGAGATGCAGTTGAATATGCTCTTTACTTATTTTTATTTTTACTCATTTTATTTATTTGTCTGACAAGATACTTTACAATTAAATTGTGTTACATACTACTGTTTGCTTGTCTGACTGAATTGGACTTCCATTATAATCTCTTTAATATACTGAACACCAGACCAAGTATGGCTTCAAGTTCATTTATAATAAGATTAGATATTATTTTTAATAAATGGCATGTGATACAACAGTTTTCTTCATACATGTCAGTAACATGCCCTCTTTACTAGTACTAGTACTAGCTTAGTTTCTAAGCTAAGGTCTACAAATGTTGTTATGCTGATTTCAAGTGCAAATTTGGACCCATGTGCAAGTCTCACTAGATTTAGGGAGAACTGAAAATTGCCCTAATTTAATTATATAAACCTTAGTAGAGCAGAAAAGTGCTGCTGTCCTGCTCTATGCCTTGTATTTCATCAGATGTTCTGCAGCTCCATTTTCTTTCAGCTTCTCCCTTTAGGGGTTGCCACAGTGGATCATCTGCCACAATCTCACCCTATCCTCCCCCGCTGACCAAGCTTCTGCATGTTTTCCATTATTACATCCATGAATCTTCTCTGCGGTGTTCCTCTTTTCCTCCTGATCCACAAACTTATGCTTGCTCCATATTCAGCATCCTTTGTCCAGTATTTCCACTATCCCTCATTTGCACATGTCCAAACCATCTCAGTCTTGCCTTTCTAACTTTGTATTCAAAATACTCAACCTGAGCTGTCCTACTGATATAGTTCTAATCCTGGTCACTCCCATACAATCCCAAGCCAATCCCTGCCACTTCTGACTTCCTCATACAGTACCACAGTTCCTGTTTTGACACCCAATCTTTTTTTCAAAGACAGTGCAAATCCTTCAGCCCTTCTCCATCAATACTCTCAAAGCAAATATGGTAAATGGTAAATGGACTAGTTCTTATATAGTGCTTTTCTACTCAGTCTGAGCACACAAAGCGCTTATACAACACATTTACATTTACCCATTCACCCATTCATACAAGCACTTCCATGATTAACTAAGTTAAGTGCTTTAATTATCTAACATTCACACACATTTACACTACAACAGTTGCCTCGGAGAGCAATTTGGGGTTAAGTATCTTGCCCAAGGATATATAGGCACGCAGCCTGGAGTAGCTAGGAATTGAACCCCTGAATTTTTGATCAGTAGGTGATCCTTCTCTACCTCCTGAGCTATAGCCCAGGGGTATAATGCATATAATACATAAATATCACATATGTTGTATAAAGTGCTTTGAGTGCTCAAAGTAGAGTAGAAAAGCACTATATAAGAACCAGTCCATTTAGCATTCACCATTACTCTCGATATGAAGCCATGCTGCTTGCTAACCGTCACCTCTCTAGCTTCCACAACTCTTTCCCATAGCTTCATAGTATGGTTCATCACATTTATTCATCTGTAGTTACTACAGCTCTACACTCCACCCTTCTTCTTGAAATTGATACCAGTGCACTTCTCCATTCCTCAGGCATCTTCTCACTCTCCAAATTTTTTAAACAATCTGGTTTAAAATCCGTTGCCCTCTCTCCTAGGCATCTCCATATCTCCACGGGTATGTCATCTGGACCAGCTGCCTTTCGACCTTTCATTGTCTTCATAGCTGCCCTCAATCAGTTCCTGATTCACTGGTCTCTATCCATCCTTCTCTCCCTCTCTCTCATATTCTTCATTTGTTAGTTTCTAAAAGTACCTCCATCCTCTCAAGACACTTTGTCTTCTTATTTGATGATCTGTCTACCCAATTGATAGTTCTGTTGTCCTTAGCCTCACATACCACTCAATATAAACCTTTTCCTTTTTCTTTGCTACCTCTTTTGCCTTACATCTAGTCTTCCAGTACTCCTGTCTACTCTCTCCGTCTGCCTGATTGTCCCACTTTTATTCCACTTATTTTATCCCATGCTCTTCACTATGTCACAGAACTTCTCCTTGAACTCTGTGAAACATTCTTCCTTCCTCAACTTCCACCTTGCCTCTGCCTTCATTTACTTGCTCTTCTTGATTTCCAAAGTCATCCTACAGACTGTCAACCAATGCTGCCTAGCTACATTCTTCCCTGACACCAACTTGCAGCCTTGTATCTCTTTCAGATTGGATATTCGGCATAAGATATAGTCCACCTGTGTGCACCTTCATTCACGTTTACCCTTACCACAGCTATTTCTATCATTTTTGTGAAATTCACTCCCATCTGTCCTTCTGCATTTCACTCCTTAACACCATGCCTATCAGTCGCCTCCTTATCACCTCTGTTCCCATAGTCTGCTCCAATCACCACTCTGCCCCCTTGGAGATATTCTTCCACCACTTCATCCAACTTACTCCAGAAATTCTCTCTCTCTCCTGTCATCCAACTTGTGGAGCAACACATTAACAAATTTCAGCATTACCTCTTTCCAGCTTCAAACTCATAATCCTGACACTTAACCTCCACAGCACTATTCACATGCTCTTCCTTCTAGATTACCCCTACTTTGTTTCACATCCTATATCCGATGGTAAAACTCTTTGAATCCACCTCCAATGCTCTCTCCATTTAGGCCCTACATTCAAAGTCCCTACTCTCACTACACTCCAGCCTTTCCTTCTGTCTGGCTGCCATCGAACACAACTTCCCCCTCTTCTTTTTCTTTTGTCTTGGGCCAACAGTAGCGCAGTTTCCACTACCACCCATTTGGCCAGCAGCACTGGAAGCGGTTGTTGTTGTTGTTGTTAACTTGGGCCCCAATGGATCCTGTGTGGAAATCTGATTGTTGAATTGGCAAATATTTACACCAGATGCCCTTTCTGATGCAAACCTCCCCATTTTTTCTGTGCCTGAGACCAGCATTAGGAGTACACTGGTTTTCCCCTTCATATTTTATATGTATACCAGAGCTTGTAGCAGAAAGTAATAGCATTTCTGGCCCTCTATGCAGGAAGCTACAAGCTGAGTACGACCGCCTGAAGAAGGCACACGACAGAAAGGGTCTGTCCCCACTGCCATCGCCCCCGGAGATGCTCCCAGTTTCACCGCAGAGTGCACGTGATGCTGAGCTCATTGCCGAGGCTAAACTGCTCCGGCAACATAAAGGCCGTCTGGAGGCACGGATGCAGATCCTGGAGGACCACAACAAACAGCTTGAGTCCCAACTTCACAGGCTGAGACAGTTGCTGGAGCAGGTATACACAACAAATGGCAGCTCTAGTACACATGTACTGAGTGTACTTTGACCACAGTTCAAGTTACAAATGTCTGTGTCACTTCTCAGCATGTTTTAAATTAGGTGATGGTATAACAGCTTAAGGGCAGCATGGTGGTGCAGTGATTAGAACTCGGTTCTCTGGCTTTTTCCCCAACAGACATGCATGGTCTATGTTTATTGGCAATAAGTGTGAGTGTGACTGGTTGTTTGTCTCTGTGTGATGGCCCTGAATGGCAGCCTTTCCAGGGTGCATCCCATCATTCACTCTATGACACCCCTGCCCCCCACTCCGCCCATACACACCCACACCCACATTTAAGTGAGTTTTGGATTAAAGCAAAAGCCTATTATCCATATTAACCTTTCTGCATTCATTTTGCTACATAAGGGACAACAATGTTGTTTCATCTGCCATTCTGTTTCTTGCTGGTTGGTGTCTGACATTCTTTTCTGTGCATTTTTGCTGAGTTAATGAAGGCTCAGTTAGGATAACCAAATGTTTTAAGAGCTTTTTTTACATGTGTGTATTCCTTTTCTTTCCCCTTTGAGCAAGCACTTGGCAACAGTGGGTACAAAAAACCCTTCTTTTAACAGAAAGAAACATCTGGCAGAACAAGGCTCAGGGAGAGGCAACCATCTACTGCAACTGGTTGGGGGTGAGGGGAGGGAGACCGGACATGCTAGAGATTAATAATAACTAATGTTTAAATGCAGAGTGGTAAATGGACTAGTTCTTATATAGCACTTTTCTATTCAGTCTGAGCACTCAAGCAACACGTTTTACATTTACCAATGCACACCCATTCATACAAGCACTTCCAATATTAACTAAGTTAAGGGCTTTTAATTATTTAACGTTCACACTCCGACGGTTGTGTCGGAGAGCAAGTTGGGGTTAAGTATCTTGCCCAAGGATACATTGGCAATAGCCAGGAATCGAACCACTGACCTTTCCATCAGTAGGTGACCTGCTCTACCTACTGAGCTACAGCTCAGTGGTGTATAAACACAGAGAGTGAGGAAAGAGCTGAATGAAGAAGAAACACTCGTGCATCGTGGGAAGCCCCCCAGCAGCCTAGGCTTAATGCAGCGTACCTAAGGGACTGTTCAGTGTTACCTGATCCATCCTTAACTATAAGCTTGATCAAAAAGAAAAGTTTTTAGCCTAATCTTAAAAGTAGAGAGGGTGTCTGTCTCCCGAAACCAAATTATTGAAGACCTTGTATGTGAGAAGAAGGGTTTTAAATTTTATTCTGGCTTTAACAGAGAGCCAATGAAGAGAAGCCAATATTTGTGGCAGTGGCGCAGTGGGTAGGCGCTCGCCTTCCAGCCGCAAGGTTGCAGGTTCAAGCCTCTGTCCCTGTGCTGCGTTGTGTCCTTGGGCAAGACTCTTAAACCACATGGCCTAACGGTAGCGCCGTCTCTGGCTGCATGACCACAGATGCTCGTCTCTGGATGAGTGATCTGGAACGATCATTTCATTGTGTGCCTTGTGCGCACAATGACAATGAGTTGAATCTAACATCTAATATGGAAGAAATATGTTCTCTCTTTCCAGCCCGTCAGTACTTTTACTGCAGCATTTTGGATCAACTGAAGACTTTTCAGGAAGTTTTTAGGACAGATAATAAAGAATTACAGTAGTCCAGCCTAGAAGTAATAAATGCATGAATTAGCTTTTCAGCATCACTCTGACACTCTTACAGTTTAGCTAATTGGTTTGTGTCATTCGGCTTCAATAAATTTATAACGCTAGGTGTCATCTGCATAACAATGAAAATATATGCTATGCCTTCTAATAATGCTGCCTAAGGGAAGCATGTATAATCTAAAAAAAATGGTCCAAGCACAGAACCTTCTAGAACTCCATAATTAACCTTAGGTTATCAAGAAGACTCCCCATTTACATGTGTTTACAAGATAGTCATGATTCAAACCACTACAGCACAGTACCTTTAATATCTGCAGCATGCTGTAATCTCTATAATAAAATATTCTGGTCAACAGTATTGAATGCTGCACTGAGGCCTAGCAGGACAAGCGCAGATAGATGAGTCCACTGTCAGAGGCCATAAGAAGATCATTTGTCACCTTCACTAATGCTGTTTCAGTACTATGAATTCTGAAACCTAACTGAAACTCTTCAAATAAACCGTTCCTCTAGAAATGATCAGTTCATTCATGATTTTTTGAGATAAGTGGAAGGTTTTGGCCTCTTAATTAACTAAGACAGCTGGGTCAAGTGATGGCTTTTTAAGTAATGGTTTAATTACTGCCACCTGAAAGGCCTGTGATACATAACCCATTGATAGAGATTAATGAATCATTAATTAGTGGTAGGACTTGTATGAGCAGTCTTGTAGGAAATACACCTATATAACATGGCATTTTTTAGTGATTGAAGAGCTCTTGAATTAAGCTGTTTCCGTCATGGCCTCCGGACTGGACGGTGTTTGGCAATGTTGTAGTTTTAGGTGCTTGTTAGCGGTATAAACTCAGCCACCTACAACATGTGCATGTACAACTCAGACATGAGTTTGGGTGGGACTCCTTTGTGAATGTTTTGAAGTCCATATATGCAGGGTGTAGCATCCCAAGGTATAGGCCGCAGTATGTAGGGTGGTCAATGGCTTTTTCCTTAATCAAGACTACCATGGCCTTTTTATACTGAGAACCTGCACAGACAATCACATGTGAAGCATTAAAACTCAGGCTTTGAGAGACAACAGGAGACCAAAATCATTTTCATGCTGCCCAGATGATTTTCTGCTTTCAGTGGTTTTCATTGTTTGAGCTGAATTATTTAAAATAACATTAAATTGTTTGCTCTCTTCTTTTCTCCACCTAGTTTGACAGCTAGGGCCACTCGGCTATTGAAAATTAGTTACAAAATGTTTCTAGAGTTTTGGGGCCAACACTCCAATACCTTTTGGATAATTTTCTTTATGAAATAATACTTAAATGTGCACAATTGATAGTGCTGATGCACTCTTTTTCATAAGCTGTGATATAACTACCAAGTTCATGTGTGCGTGTGTGCCTCAGACGGATTCCAAGGTGAACGGCACAGCTCTGTCCTCCCCATCCACTTCCTCTCAGCGTTCTGACTCCTCTCTCCCTCTGCTTCGTGTGGCTGCCAGCCAAACTACTGATACAATGGGTAAGAACACCGGCACACCCTCTTTGATATCCTTTAATTTGAATTTGCATCCTCCTCTTCAGAAGCATAGTATATATAAATAGATATGTCTGATTTTACCACCTGTAGAAAGACACAGATGTCTACATAAGACAGCAGAGCACTGCTTTAATACTTTGTGTGCATGTGTTAATATTCATCAAGATATCCTTAAATGCTTTATCTCCTTCCTGTTTCAGGTGATGATGAGCTTTCCAGCCCTTCCCAAGATGTAATTGGGCTGGAGGAAGTGATGGAACAGCTCAACAATACTTTCCCTCACAGCCAGGGTATGAAATACCCTCTTTCCAACAGCAGCCGCCCTTTTCTGAGAAAGGCTCTAAGATCAGGAGAGCTGCTTTGCTAAGAGTCCCTCCTCAGCAAGATGTTTTTCCTGTCTACTGCCACATATCAAACTGAGGAAATACTTAATACTAAAACTGAGCATCTCATTTGTATGAATAATTTTGTCTGTGATTGATTTAGTGCACAGGTTGTAGTTTTTCAATCTCCTCCTTGTTAAAGAGATGCATCTATATTTCCTTCAGTGAGATACTCAGAACAAACCTTATTCCTGTAATCCTTCATTAAAGTATCACTTGCCCTTCAGGCATCTTTCTTCCTCTCTGTTACCAATACAAGATGATTTTACCTATCTACCTTCTTGTCTTCTCTTTCCTCCTTTTTCCATGAGCCAGGAGGGAGAAAGGGACACCCATGAGAGGTTAGTGGCTCATCTTTCTTTCCCTCCCCACTTTTAACATTGCCCACTTCTGTCGCCATTGCATCAATACCATATCTGAAACACTTTTTGCCTTAAACATTATGGTTTAAATGTCATGTAGAACAGGATCTGTAACAGCTGAAAAAATTATTTTTAATTTTGGGCACGTTATGGCAGAGTGGAGATGACATGGTACAGTGATGCACTGGGACAAAGCAAATGTCTATTCTCTTTTGCTTTTTCTTTCATTTCCTTCCACCTTTTCTGTCACACCACAGTGCCAGTCTTCACTATAGGGAGTAGAGTTAATGCTCTAGTGAGTAGTCTGTGCTGTGCGTCTGTACATATGCTTGTAGAATTCCTAGGATGACACTTCAGTTCACAACACAGTATGCCCGCAGACAAAGTTATTATGCAGTCTGCTTTGTTTCTCTGCAATGTCAGTGTTGTACCCAGCAGCTGCACTTTATACATTTCATTTGCTTAAAAATTGGAACTTGTGGGTTTTGACTCGTATTCATATAATCTGTAACAAGGTGGTGTTTTTAGGGCTGAGCCAGAATAAGTTTGATAGGAATCAGATTGGCACTATGTAGTTTCAGATGTGGTGGGCACAGTTCCTCTGGGGCCGGTCATTGAATCTGTGAACTAGCTTTAAAGATGTGCTGTGTGACCATGTCAATAATCACTTAGTTCTGTAGGAAAGAAGATCAGATTGTTCCAGAGAAGGGTGAGAGGCAGTATTGTTTAAAAATGGGGATAAGTATACACATCTTTAGATACAGTCTCCGGTGAGATATTGATACTGTTACAGATTCTCTTTCATCTGACTCATCATACTTTATGTTTACAGTTGTTACTTTTAGTTTATTTGAATTGGGTTGTTATCAGTGATATTTTCACCATAGTTCTTAAATGACAAAATCAGAGCCAAATGAACAAATATCATCGGTTTACATTCTGTGTTTATATATTGATCAATTTTGTATTCTTTGAAAGATATTTTAATGTATCATTGTATTACTAATGTAGACCAATACAGCTTGTCATGACTAGTGTATGCCATAGCTGTTTTTTTTTTTCAGTTCAGCTCATTTTTACTTTGTTAGCTCTCGGTAACAGTTTTTTTTTTTTTTAACTGAATAATTTTCTGAGAGAATTTTTGAAATAACTTCATAATTCCAGGAATTATGTACATGAATTTTTTAGAGCTGGAAAATACATTTAAGCTCTGTTAAAAAGTGTATTCATTTTACAGATTTTACAAAATCAGTTTTATACCCACGCCAAATGTCACAATCTAAACCCTTGTTTTTGTTCAGCATAATTGTTTCTATGACCAACTTCAAGCATGAACAGCATGGAATATATATTATAGTTTCAGCAGCAAAACTTAATGTCTGAGCATTAGTGGTTTGATTGACTATATTAGAAAATTATTTGAACACAGAAGGAATCACAGTTAAAAGATGAGCCTGGTATCAAAATGTAGGTTTTTAAAAAAAAGAAACCTTTCAGATGATGAAAATTGTCATGAGTTATTGCATCATGGCATGACCCTGCTCCTACCCTTCTCTACTGAATTAGGAATCAGAATACAGAAAAACATACTGAGTATCAGCGTGTGTTTAGATTGTGACATTTGGAAATTTGTATAACATTGATGTGGTTGCAGGTTTATACAGAGCTTAAATGTGTTTAAGCTCTGTTTGTTTTTGAGGGATCAAAAATGCTGAAAAATGTAATAGAGGGGGAGTTAGGCGATTTTATACGGAATGTTCCATATTCCATATGTTCTTCCCTTAGGTCCCAGCATTGGCAGTTTGTTCCACATGGTTGATGATCTGGGCCGTGCCATGGAGTCACTGGTCAGTGTGATGACAGACGAAAGGAGCACCAAACAGCACGAGGCCCTGCACTTCTGATCCTGCCTTTAACCCCACCTCCTCTCTCTCTTCCCTCTCCACCATCTTTCCCTACCTCCCTGCCTATCGCATGCTTTTCTAGTCAAAACAACTGGATTGGAAACAGTTTACAAAGAGAATAAATATATATATATATATATATATATATATATATATATATATATATATATATATATATATATATATATATATATATAAAACGTCTATTTTTGTGAAGTATTACAGTTCCAGCAATGACTCGTCAGAAAACAAAAAACAGAAGTACATTATAACTTGTAGAATTCAGTAGTTTCTTAAAATGTCTTGAAGTTGTTTTTAAAAGGGGCTGTTTTTTTTTTTGTTTTTTTAAACTTCTATGCAATTGTATAAAACAAGAATGGGGGGTGGGGGGTTGGCGATGAGATGCAAATACATATTGTCATATATTTGCCAGCTCTTTGTAACTGGGGAAACAGCATTTCAGGCATTTATATGAAAAAAAGAATGATTGAAATCATATAAGGGTGCTTTATAAAAGAAAAATGTCATTGTAACAGCATACACTACTGTCAAGGTAATGCAGACAACCTGGATCTTTACAGACTGTCGGTGTGTGTGTGTGTGTGTGTGTGTGTGTGTGTGTGTGTGTGTGTGTGTGTGTGTGTGTGTGTGTGTGTGTGTGGTCGTGCCTAATTTCCATATTAGAATCCTGTTTCCAAAAAAAGTTGAGACTATGTAAGAGGTCAATAAAAGCAAAAAGCAATTTGCTAATTATTGAACTGAAAATAGTATAAGGACAACATGTCAGTGAACCAGTGAAATGTGTTACAGCAACAGCAGTTCCCCAGCAGGTCCTTGTCTAAAACATGGCTTCTGAAAGTTTGATGACTCAGTGCCAGTTTTGGAAGCCAGCTTTTACTTTAGGCCCACAAAATATTTCTCTATATTATGATATGATTAGTGGATAAAAGTAGAGCATTCTTTCCTTGCTGGCTGCAAAAAAATGTTACTAAATGCTGCCATTGCCACACAGGCCAAGCTTAGAATCCGGGGTCTAAAGAAAGCTTATGCCAAACACTTGCGATTCTGATGACATGATAGGTTCCTTGGATGTAACCAAGGAGAGTCTTTAATCACTGCATGTCAAAAGTCTGAGTAATATTAAAGAACCAACTACACTGGATGCCATTCCTGACACAACCCAAAGGGGATTTGTGTCCCCAGCAACCTTTCACTTGCCAAGCCAATGTGTTAACCACTACACTATTGGAGGCAATCAACATCGAGTTATGAAGATTTTATGGATTTCATACACTACACTATTTATATATATACAGGTTTTGGAGCAACACGTGTTGCTGTCCATTGCTTATTTAAGCAAAACAGTGCTAAACCATATTCTGCACATATTCTGAAAGCATGGCTACATAGGAAGATAATGCTAAACTAGTCTGCCTACGTTTTAGACCTGTCCCTTACTACAACACTAATTTGGAGCTTTATGAGAAAAAAAAAAAGGAAATTAGATGAAGCCCAAACTGTGTCACAGTAGAAATCCTACATCAGGTAGACTATTAAAAGTTTTCAAAGCTGCAGCAACTCAGTTCTCAAATGCTTACAGTGTTAAAAGAAGAGCTGATGTCACATGCCCCTATGCTGGGATCAAATTCAAAATCATCATATAGTACATAAAAAAAAAAAAAAAAAAAAAAACGCAGTTTCAACATTTGGTAGGTTGTCTTTGCACTATTTTCAATTCAACACAGGGTTTAAAATGATTTGTAATAACTGAATTCTGGTTTTATTGACATTTTACACATTGTCTGAGCTGTGGGGAAAACAGTTGTACATCACATTGCTTTCTCTGCTTTTTTTCCCCTTTTTGGGCTTATGAGTGAAAAAGCTTGTGCTATATTTAAGTTCTTTATCCATCCATTCATCTTCACCATCATTAATATCAGTTTTCAGGACAAGGCCTGATTCATAACTGAGACAAATCACTTCAAACTTATTGAATGAGAGAGGGGAAAGATGCACCCAAAGTAACGTGTTATAGAACTGAGGGTTTGATTTTTGTGTCTTTCTCTCCCAGAGATGTTAGGAAAATTTTGAGAGAGAAGTAAGGAGACCTGTTAGGACCATGAAAAGAAACTACAGATGTACATCACCTGAGGAGTCAAAGATTTTTAGGGCATGTTGGTGTCTCCTTCAAGTGGGTGAGAGACTTTTCTTCAGCCATAAAGGTGACTACCCCTCCCTCCCCCCAATCAGTTTTTCGTATAGCCATCATCTTCTGAATATTTGTTCTATTATGTATTCATGAGGAAAAGTGATTATCTTTAGCTCTGCATTGGGCCTTGATGTGAACACACATATTTTGATTGTTGCACTGATACATGCAAGGGAAAGTAGGGGATTTATTTTTTTATCACAGTTTTCCCACTTCAGCAGTACTCTAAGAGGAAGAATGTTATTCTGATTAGAATCTGAGCACTGCAGTGTTACATGGCTGCTAGATTGTGAGGATTTCTTCTCTTTCAACCACGAAACAGTATTTTAAGAGGCCTGTTCAGCTTTACCTCGTGGGAATTTTCAAATTCAGAGGCAGTTTCTCTGCTGTTCTCAGTCCTCGCATTGATAAATTGCTGGTTGATTCATGTCAAAGAACCGTAACTGTTCAGTACATGCACTGTAGGAGCCTCCAGGCTGGATGCCCAGATGTATCTCCCAAGTCTATCAGACAAAATTAATCCACTTGCACTACTGTCAAACCTGGGTCATACTAAACCTTTGTTTTCTATATGGAGAAAGTGTTTTATTCTAGCAAAATCTTTGTTTTGTTTTTCCTTTGGTTAAAGGTTATTTGGTTTTGTGTGGTGTGTTTCAATTAAAATGTGTTCGGACTACAGGACGTCCATCCTAACAACTCAGAAGTATGTGACAAGTGGCACCGCATTATGTGCATGTCTATTTTGGCATCAAGTTTTTGCAGCATTATCCAAGAGATTTTTGTGACACTAAATTTGATTGTCCAGGTTTTTGATTAACATTTGTTTCATTCTCATTTTTCAAATAACATCAATATTTCACAACATATCAGATTCCACCAAATATTTGCCTTACTATTGTATTATAAAATGCTTTACTGTATACCAATAAAGCACGCAGTTATACTGATTTGACTCAGCTCTTTGATTTATTATTTGGTTGATTTATGTCAGGCCCCTAACTTCAGAATTCAGGTGGAGGAATATTAAAAAAAAAAAGCCCCAGTCAGAGTAGTTGTGAAGGGGTATACTTTTCATAATGCCTAATGCTATCAGTCTCTATAACCTATTAGGGTCTATAACCCTTTCACTGCCTAAGTCATCAAAAATATACACGTGCATTTTGGCAACGGAAGTGAACTGCTGCTTTGTTCTTTGATTATTTGCTCATTCAATGGAAATTCTTGTGCACATCTCTGCCTTTTATTCCCTGATGGAGAAAAAGAAAAACAGCAAAATAAAAACCTGATGTGTCTGATACGCATTTCTTATGTATCCATCTGTCTACTCTAACCACAAATCAACTGTATTCTGACCAAATCATCTTTGGATTTTCTGCCTCTGGCACGGCTTCCCGGCCCTGCCACTCAATGCTGCAGGCCAGGGGAGTCCTTCCTTTGTTGCTTCACTGCATTGTTGGGCCGCTTTACTGCAACAGAATTCCTACAGAAATGCACGCACAGCAATATACAAATGGATAATAGTACGTCACGGCCCCTCCTCTGACCTGCAGGGGCAGTGCTTCCTGCAGGTAGAGGTGGGCCTTGAGTAATTGGAGCCACCTGGGCTTACTAACTATTCTCCTCTCTCTGCTCCTCTCTTGAGCAAGTGTTTGGCAACAGTGAGAAGGAAAAAAATTCCCTTTTAACAAGAGGAAACCTGCAGAACCAGGCTTTGGGAGGGGTAGTCATCTGCCATAACCGGTTGGGGGTGAGGGGAGGGAGACACAGTGTGCCTGTGGAAGACTGGCACACTGTGTTATTAATAATAACAAATGATTAACGAACCTGTCCTAGGACTTGTTGTGTATAACTACGTTCAGGTTCAGCCCTAACTATAAGCTTTATCAAAGGAATGTTTTAAACCTAACCTTAAAAATAGAGAGGGTGTCTGTCTCCTGAATCCAAACTGGGAGCTGGTTTCACAGAAGAGGGGCCTGAAAGCTGAAGACTCTGCCTCACAGGGCAGTACCTTTAATACTTATGGCATGCTCTAATCTCTGTAATAAAATGTTATGAGGTCTAACAGGACAAGCACAGAGATGAGTCCACTGTCAGAGGCCATGAGAAGATCATTGATAACTTTCCCTAATGCTGTTTCTGTACTCAATATGACTTATTTGTTTCATCTGGTATTAGATATAGGTTTAGGATGTCCGCCTTTTCATGCACCCAGATCCAGAACAGTGTGACCTTTACTGTTACTCAGTCAATAGATGTAAAATATTTCATTTTTTCATTTTATCTCCCAGGCAAGAAAGAGAGAGGAAAGAAAAAGAGAAAGTGTAGGGGGAAGGTGTTGTAGCTTCAGCACCACAGATGAAGCTCTTGCTTCTGCTTCTTTCCTGGTTTCACATCTGTTTGTTCTGATGCTTCTCATTCATCAGCTTTACACTGTCTACATATCCTGGATTGTCTGGATTCTCCAAACTGTGATGACTGCAATATGAAGATGTCTGAAGCACAGTGCAGGTGATTAATCATTATCATACAAACTGAAACTGCTTTGGTTTAGAGTGGCCCTTTGTTAAGTCATTTTGTAAGGGACTGCTGAGAAATAATTAGTGGTAGTAGGGTCAGAGAATGGGGAGGCTTTTTGTTTTTCTTTTTGGTAAAGGAAGAGAAAGAGTAGACTGATATTCTGGGGAGAAAAGAGCTCTATTGCTGCTCACAGCACCGTTTGCTGTGTTTATCATATTTAACAATGTTAATTGAACTTCCAGAGGCACAATTTGTAAAACAAACAAAACCCTACAATTTCATTAACATAGAGCTCATGGACAGACTTATGGGAGAAATTAAGTGAAAAGGTGTTGCAGTTTTTCCACAGGTCAGGTGAAAACATTAATAGTCTTGCTTTTAAAAAGTCTCAGATAATTTTTGATGCTTAGAATTGTGCTTATAGAACACTTTTCTAGTCTTACCTACATTTCAAAGGGATTTTGACTGTAAGCTACATGTAGTCATGCACTTATATAATGCTTTATTCTTTCACTTTATCTACTTGGACAATTTAGAATCACCAGTTAAACCTTTGAGGCCAGGGCATCATCCTAATCTTGTGCTATCAGTGTCATGGTCATTTTGTGGTCTTATTATTGTTGTTCCTGTTATCTTTTACATTTATTGTTCCTGTGCGTTCCTGCCTCCGTTGTGTTTCTGTCTCCATTTTTGTGTCCACGTGTCTGAGTTGTCTCTCTGTGTCCTGTCCTCATGGTTGTCTGGTTTCCTCATTTTAAATAACTTGTCTCCCCATTCAGAATTGATTTCAAGGTTTTATTATTTATTTTTTAAGGCATTGCATGGGTTGGTGCTTCTGTGGAAAAGTAGCAGAGCTGGTTTAAAACTAACTTTATCTGTGGGAGCATTTGGTACGCCAGTTGGAACCTGTGTTTGATGTTTCTGCATGAAAGTGTCCTATTTTTGGTACCTGGGTGGCTCAGTGGAAGAGCGGGTGACCATGTAATGAAGTGCAGGCAGCGTAGACCCATCCTGTCGCTCTTTGCTGTGTCTTCCCTCAACTCTCCAAACTTGCGGCCCGCGGGCCGCATCCGGCCCCGCCCACTTCCGGTCCGCGAATTGATGTCAAAAATGGTGAATGGTGACTTGACTAACTTTCACTGTTAGGAGCTCCCCCATTACAATGAAGGAGGAAGCCAAAGATGCTGAGCAAAACATGCAGCTAAAATGAGACAAACACATGTTTACATGTCCATTTTATTGTATTTATTTTTCAGTTAATTTCACCAGGACATCCATCCATTTTCTTCCACTTATCCTTTCCATGGTTGTGAATCCGAGGCCGGGTCGTGGTGACAGCAGCCTAAGCAGAGAAGCTCATACCGTTCTCTCACCAGCCATCACCTCGGGGGACCTCAAGGCATTCCCAGGCCAGCTGAGAGATATAATCTCTCCAGTGTGTTCTGGGCAAAAGACCATATTAAGTATTTGACCTTACACAGAGACCTGTGTATGTGTGTGTGTGTGTGTGTGTGTGTGTGTGTGTGTGTGTGTGTGTGTGTGTGTGTGTGTGTGTGTGTGTGTGTGTGTGTGTTAAAATATGGATGTATCAGCATAGTACTGAGCACTGAAAAATGCTGTTGTTACTCATTAACATGTTATATTATTATTGATTGATTACATATAGTACTGCTACTGGTATATTTGGTCCAGAATGAGCTTTTTTAGTAATGCTTTGTAAAATGCAAATGAAAACAGAGATCTGGACATCATGTTTTTAATGGAAATATTTTTTTATGCTCATTTTGAATTGAAAGTATTACCTGTTGAAAATAGTCTACATCTGTCTACAACCTTTCCTCTCCGATCCTCACAACTTTCTACAAAGGTGCTACAGAGAACGTTCTTACCCATGCGCGTAATTTGCGGGGGGGATAGGGTCACATCATTTCGATTTACAAAAAACATCTTACACGAATAACATGTTATTTTTCTTTATTCATTATCAATTTTAGGTAAACTACTAGCATGTTTAATCATTTGGTAATGTAACCCCCCCCCTCTCCCCACAAAAACTTGGTATCACCCAACAACCCGCTTTCTCTACCAAGCGGCAGCTTTGTGGAAGCAGCTGCTGGGCAGCGGGTGTAGTTTGAAAAAATGAAGAGCACAACACCCCTTGTAAAAAGCGGAAAAATCAAAATGAGGTAAATGTAAATGTATTGTTAGCTGATGATTTAATAACTATGCCGCTGTGTATCAGACACACTATGAATACCGGTTCAGGTATTTTAGCTCCGTTAGACCTGCTCCTCCTAATCTGACAATGAGTCAAAGAAAAAGAAGACATGCGGCACAGTACAATACCTGTAATATGTAATAAACTAAACTCATTAAACAAGTATATAGTTTTACTCAAGTGAACACATACATAACATTTTATGTATTTAGTTAGTAATGACTAATATTAGTACTGATAACAGGACTGAAGATGAGTCCCAGAAAGGTCCAGGATGAGACTCGTTATATTTTAAACACATCAAGTTAAAACCTTTTTCTCTACAGAACGTGTTTAATAGTAAATATTGCATTAAACTCTCACATGCTCAGTGGAGAACAGACTGCTCTAAAATATTTTATTTATTATATTTGGCAGGCCAAATTAAAACAATTTATTTAAAAGTGGAATGAGGGGCTGCAAAATTGGTAGTAAAACAAAACAGGTTCATGAAAGATACTTGTTACTGTTGGAAGAAATGTGAAAAATGTAAACCTTTACTTAATTGTTGAAGGTGCAGAGTAAATACAAATAAAGTTAAATAAATACATAGTAAAAGCATTACAATGTATTTTCTAATAATTAACCCAAAATCTCCTGAATCCTTTTAGAAAAGTAAATGATTTAATAAATAAATAAATAGGCAGAGAGCTTAACCCCCCCAATGTTGGACCCAAAGTTACGCCCTTGTTCTTACCTACAGTCTTCCAGTCTGGTATGGAAATTCTCAGACCAGAAACCCCTTCAGAGCGTAGTGAGGATGGCGGAAAAAATCATCAGAACCTCACTCCCTTCCATACAACAACTCTACCAGTCACGCTGCCTCAGAAGAGCCACCAAGATAATCAGTGACCCCACACACCTGGCGTATGGACTGTTCTGTCTCTTGTCCTCTGGCAAACGCTACCGCAGCGTGCGATGCAGGACTGCCAGACTCAGCAAAAGCTTTTTTCCACAAGCCATTACCCAACTTAAAATAACACACACAACATACCTGCTCACACTTACAGATTCTCTACTTATAGACTCTCTACACACATACAAATATGTATTAAGATTTAAATACACTGTGCTGCTACTTATTTTTCTATTATATTCTGTGCAATAACTACTATCCATTATATTCTGTGCCGCTACTTTTTATTTTTTTATGTGCAATAACTTAAATGCTAACAATTTTTTATGTATTTATTATTACCGGTACTTCATCACTACTAATTATGTGCAATATTTTCAACTAGTGTGTATATATTTGTCTACTTACTTAACATGTCTTTTTTTTTACTTAATGTATATTTTGTCTCCTACTTAACATGTCCTTTACTCAATGTATATTTTGCCTTTTTATATGCTACTTTTTGCTATTTTTTTGTCTTGTTAGATTTTGCACATTGGAGCTTGGGAAACGCAATCTCATTCAGCTGTGCACTCCCAGCTGTATAGTCTGAAGTCTGAATAAAGTTCACCTTGACTTTGACTTTGATCTGTACATATAAAAGTTTTTGAGTAAACTGATATACGGTGTATAAAATTTTGCATAAAAAGGGTTGACCTATCAAAATCTGCCAAAAGGTAGAGGCAAGATGTACGTTCTGAATTTTTACCACTAGATGTCGCAAAAAGTGCTTTTATTTTGAAAACGCCAACCCGGAAGATTTGCCAGATCACGTGGTTGCTGTTCAACATTAGCTCGAGTCACTTTACGTTAATGTTGACTTTTTCCTACCATCTGAGTTCAGCTTGCTCGGGGACAGTGTTTATGTGGCGTACAACGTAGACCAGAGATAATATATATATATATCTTTTGTTTATGTTTCGACTGTTCTGTAAAATGATATGAAACAGCTCATTTGAAGTGGCGGGAGACATGTCTGGTTTCAGTGATGAGCTCATAGACTACCTTGAAGGTAGAATAAGTTTTGAGGAGTTCGACAGAAGGAGAGACGAGCGGAAAGCCAAGGTAAGTGACGAGGTTGTTAGTTCATTAACAGTTCATAGGGCTGGCTACCTAATTATCTGAGGCAGTATCCTCAACGTCACTTCTTCACTCTAAGGTGGTTCTTTCAGTGACATAAATGTGATATTTCCTTTACTCCAACCTCTCTCAGTCAGGGGAGGTAGCTGAAGATGCGGAAGATGATGTGCCCCCTTCCACGTCCGGACTAATTCCAGTGAAAATCGGTAATGTCCATCTGTCAGTGGCTCGGGTTTGTAAATAACGGACCCTTCTTTCACTATTGGCAATGGATCCCGTAAGCCAGTGTCTTTTAATTGTCATAGTATTAGAATATAATGTTATTCGACTGTTAACATCGTAATTGTCGTGTCCAGTGTTAGAATAATGCTGAATAGTTGGACACAATTTGTGTAAAGTTCTATAGAGTATCAGATATACTGTCCCATTTAACTTGAGCATAAGTGGAACTGCAGATATTCTTAATATTCTAAATATTCACCATGTACAAGGGGGGAAACAGACGGTCCTATTAAATTAAACTGGTCTTGATTTAATTTCTTTCCTAAGGCATCCACAAAGTACTTAGCATTGCTCATTAAACATATTGTTTTGGTCAGAGGACACTGGTTATAGAAACTTGGTCAGCTTACTTTTGTTTCCTGCCCGAGATCACATGTGAAGTATGATAAACATGACTTGAGCCAACTCGCCTCTCTTCTCAGAGGAGGGAGTCAGCCCAGGAGTCCAGCTGGCTTTTGCCTCCATGCTAGGCGAAACTGCAGATCCACCATCTTCGGAAGAGGAGGAGGAAGAGGAGGACAGCTTGAGCTATGTTGATGATGCACATGATAAGGATTACATTGCAGAGAAGGAAGAGTGGAAGCCAGAGAAGAAAGAGAAGAGGCCAAGGCCAGTGGGGAGACGAAAGGGGAAGAACAAGAAGAAAGCCGAGGAAGAAGATGTGACTGTTGGAGATGTGTTTGCACTGGAGATGGAGCTGAACCGAGAAAGCAAGAAGATGATGAAGGTGAGGAGGGGGGGAACAATTATATGTAGGTGAGTTGTTCCAGTTCTTGGTTGATATGATTCTGTGTTAACAGGGGCGTCGTCATGGCAGCAAGCTGCCCCGGGCTCTAAGAGGCTTGATGGGAGAGGCCAACATTCGGTACGCAAGAGGAGAGAAAGAGGATGCCATCTTGATGTGTATGGAGATCATAAGACAGGGTATGAAGCGGGTTTACATGACATCATGCACTGACGGACATATAAGCAGTCCCTGTTTGCACTGACACTGACTTTGGAAGCTTGTCTCTGTGCCAGTTAGTGTTCAAAAACAGTATGAAAAATTAAAAAAAAAAAATCTTTTCTCCCTCAGCTCCTCTGGCATATGAGCCTTTCTCCACATTGGCTATGATCTATGAGGATGAAGAGGACATGAGCAAAGCACTGCAGTTTGGCCTGATTGCTGCCCACCTCAACCCCTCGGACTGCGAGGAGTGGATCAGACTGGCTGAAATGTCTCTGGAGCAGGACAACATTCGGCAAGCCATCATCTGCTACAGCAAAGGTCAGTCAGATGCTGCCACGTCACTTCCCTCAGCTTCCCATAGCTTCTGCATTGACATTCACTTATGTTTATTGTGTATTGGTGGGACTGTTGAACAATACAATCCCACACTTTATTCTTTACTATACTTTTATTAGTGTCCTCTATCAACAGTTTTCAATGTGTAAAAGCAAAGGCATATTGTAAGATTTTTTTAAAAAAGGTTTTATCTCAAGGCAAACACACATTTTTCTAATAGACTGTAAAGTTGTGAAATCTAGTTGAGGTCTGTAGTGATAGCACATTCAATATTGTTTTTTGTTTGATTCTGTGTAAAGTTCGTTATAATAATATAGAAATAAATATCTGTGGCAGTTATTTGTCTCTGAGTGCTCACAAGTACAGTAATGTTTAGAGAAACACATTAGTTGACTTGGCAACTGTGGCTCATGTTAGGGCTGGGCAATTAATTGAAAATTAATCAAAATGGGAGTGGAAAGTTTGGGTAAACTTGAAACAAATGTACCACTTAATTTCACTAAAAACCAACACATTCTACCAAGAGCTGATGAGGGGGGCGAGAAATCTGCTAATAAAGTAATACACAATAACTAAGGCTTACAAGTGTGTTTCTCTCAGAAATGACATGCGTCAAACAGCTGAAGAAAAATGAACAGATTCTGATATAAGAGCAAGTCTTCCATCAGAAAGTGTGTGCGGTTTTGGATATGGGGACTACTCATCGAGTAAATCGAATAACTCAATTACAAAAAATCCTTGATACAAATTTTGTGCTTCAATGCTTCATTTAATGCACACCTCTGCAGAGCTCACTGTGTAACCATGAGTGTTTCACCCACATTAGCAACTAAAATAAAACCTGCAGGAGAAATGTATTTAGGAGCAAGCCTGTGAATAAAAAGTATGACAACATTAAGCCCGTGCAGCCCCCAGTTTTCTCAAGAAAAAGACTGATAACACAACAGCAGTAGTAACAGTGCTTTTATAGTTTAATGTGGAGTCTTGTCTACATACAGACTGTGAAGAGCAAAGCAGTGGAGTCGTTACTGAGATGGTGAGCTCATGTGGAGTGAAAGAAGACATTTTTCTAGCATCCAAAGCAGCAGCACTTGTTCCTGTAAGCACCATTAAAACTTTTATTGGGACAAGACAAGAGACCTCCATCAAATCACCTAATCAATAAACACCAGTATGAAGAACTTGGTAGCTGTGCCCATCCACCCCCGTTTGTTTTACAGAGCGAAAATCTACACTAACACTACAGAAGTAAAAATATGTTTAAATTAGGCAGCTCCCTGAAGACTGACTTAAAACCACAAATACTGTACACACAAACAAAAGCACATGCTGCATATGAACCCACACCAAAGATTGGTTTCCATTATAGAAATTGCAGCAAGCAGTTTATTTTAAAAGACCTGTGTTTTTCTCTTTTGAAGTCTTGCTATTACTTATTAATAAGTAAAAATATTTCTAATCCAACTACTCGATTGATCAGTGGACTAATGGATAGAATACTCAATTACTAAAATTATCAATTGCTGCAGCCTTAATGGAACAGATGTTTCTCTGGTAAAAATCTGCTCACAACTTAAGCTGTCAAATTTATCCAGAGAAGGGCTGCTTTAGCACATCCATCAAACCTGAAATATGTGTGTAGATTTTGTGTAGGAGTACACAAAAAAGTTACCGTGCTATCCATTTTCTTAACTGTTTATGCAGTTCAGAGGGGTGATGGCTATAGTCTGTCCTAGCTGAGCCACACAGAAAGAATTCCTGCAAAACTCTGAAATACATCCAAATTACACCTGCACAGCATGTAGTAGGATTTAGACGTACACGCTTTAGCATTACTGGAATCACTGTTTCTCCTGACATTGAACTGGGAAATTTGAACCACCGCTGCAAAAAAAAAAAAAAAAAAAAAAAAAAAACAACCCAAAAAAAGATATTTAGGGAAACACTAGTTATTATTTCTACACTTTACTCCAGGTTCAAGCCTTGCCCTGTTTCTACAGCTATCAAGTATGACCCTACCAATGTGCGCTACCTGTGGGAGCGCTGCAGTCTACAGATGCGCCTGGGAGAGCACAAACAATGTATGGACGGTTACCGCAGGATCCTGTCGCTGCTGCCTCTGGAGGATGGAGAGCACTTCATACAGCTCTCCAAAGACATGGCCAAGTAAGCACACTGACATGGTATACAAAGAATATAGATGTGCTGTTGTTGTGTTTCATCTACACATAAATCCCCCACATGCAGTAGTGTCATGTTCTTGCTTTGCCTTTCCTAAAATATCATGCCATCAGATATTGGATTATCTTCATGACAGCTCATATTTATTTGTTTTTGTGTGTCATGTTTAGGAGTTACTATGAAAATAATGATCTGCCCTCGGCTCTGAGTGTGATTGAGGAAGCTTTGGTACGACACCCCAACCTGGTCAGTGATGACTTTATCAACATGGCAGCCGAGCTTTATATCACCAGCCGGCAGTACAACAAGGCCCTGCAGGTACGTGTGTGTGTGTGTGTGTGTGTGTGTGTGTGTGAGAGAGAGAGAGAGAGCTTCTCTTTAATGGTACCCACACTGTGTGTGTTCTCCTAGGTCTTGGTTCAGTTTGCAGGCATTGTTTTGGTCAGAGGTGAATCCACACCAGTTGTTATTACATCAACACAAGAAGAGAGGAATGAAGAGGAGGGGGGGAAAAGTGCTGAAGGGACACAGTTAAAGAAGGCAGAGGAAATTGCAGCAGAGGAGAATGGTGAGCTGCAAAAACATCAGGCACCTCACACACTTTTTATTCATCCAGAAATATTAAAAGTAATTACCTCTGCCAAGTAGCGTTTGCTTGCATATGTATGTGCATGCATGCGTGTCATTCTGTCTGTAAACAAGATAGCTCAAAAAGTTTTGATTGAATTCTGAAAAAACTTCCTCTGACCTCCTTTTCAAGGGTCAAACTTTCATAAAATGTCTTTTATCTTTAAAACTATGCTTAAAATTCTATAGCCTTTTTTTTGTATTAGCAACATTTAGGAATGATACTAGTATATATTCTAAAAATCACATATTTGCAATCCAAATGTGTGTGGTTTGACTTTTGGTCTCACTTTTAGATTTAAAATCTGCATCTATATTCTTTCAATTTCACTGCAAAATGTGTTTTATCTTTAAAGAAAGTATTATCAAGAGAAAGAGAATGAACTGTCACTGTAGTTAAAAATATAATGTAGTATAACATTATATAATAAGCTCAAGTTATTAATGCCCAGTTATTTACAAATCAGTACTTATTATTAATTACCTATTCCTATATAATGTTTGTGTAATCAAAGTAAACATCTGTCATGCTACCCTTACTGTAAACCATTTAAAGTACATTTAAAAATAAAAAGGAAAACAAAGTGAATATATACAAAATACAAATACTATACTGCCCAGAGAATGAGCTGCGTTGGTGGAGGTTTACACTCTGAGTGCTTTGTTTCTTTTTTAATTCATGGTTGTACTTTATCAAACACAAAAACATGAATTTATGAACTAACCAACTAGTTACAGGTGAAGATTAAACAGCAAAGGTACACCAATTTTTCCCTCTAGTATATGTGAAATTATTCGAGCCAGAGTCACAGAGAGAAACCAAAGAACAGAAAAGTTTTTGAAAAAGCTTGTCTTGGACTCTGGGTCTGTTTGGTGTCCCCACGTTCGTACGGTGCTTTGGGCTCCTCTTTCTGGGTGCCCGTGCTATACATGTTTGAGATCATCAAAGAAACTTTAATATGAAAAGTAAGTGCCCCTTAAACCTAATATCTGGTTTTGCCACCCTTATCAGCAATCTGATTGAGATACTTTGGTGTGACCTTAAACAGGCCATTCATACTTGAAAACCCTCCAATGTTGCTGAATTAAAACAATTCTGCAAAGAAGAGTGGGGCAGTATTCCTCCACAATGATGTGAAAGACTCATTGCCAGTTAATGCAAATGCATGATTACAGTTCTCACTGCTAAGGATGGAACAGCTAGTTAATAGGTTTAAGGGGCAATTGCTTGTCACATGGGGCCAGGTAAGTTGGGATAGCTTTTTTCCCCTTAATAAATTAAAATAATCATATTAAAAACTGCATTTAGTATTTTTCTAATATTCAAATTTGTAAGTATGACAAATATACAAAAACTAAGAAATCAGGAAGGGTGGCAAATAATTTTTCACAGCACTGTAAATGGAAAAACAGATTTAGAAAATTTAGATTTAAGAAGAACTTCAGTTTTTGGTATTTTTATTTTCCTTATTTACTGTAGGCTGGAGTTAAAACTGCTGTATTTGGGGTACTCTTTTTACTGATTGGTTGTTGTGTGCTGTTTCCAGGTGAAATCCTGGATGTGCAGGTACCAGACAGTGTCCCTGTAGACCTGAGGACAAAACTCATTGTCTGCTTCATACACCTTCATGTCTACAGACCTGTAGAGGTAAAACACGACTTACAGGTCACATATACAGTGGTTCCACTAGTACCTATTCGACTCGACATGGTTTTGTTTTGTTTCCATTACAGTTGCATACCACCTCAATGTGGGTGAAGCTGATAGAGCAATGCAGGCAGAAGTCACTTGACATAATTTGTATGCGACTCAAACACGGCTATTAGCTCAGAGACCTGATACACTTTCTCTTTTCTCGTCTGCCATCAAGCACAGAAATGTCTGCACCTCGTCGTTGGACCACGGTGTGGTTTGTTTGTCTCCATTTCCCTCACTTTTGGGTTTTAAAAATGGCATGTTTGATTCTGGTGAAGATGTTGCTCTCATGACTCAGCTAGTGGCAACATTCCCTGGACAATCAGTGGCATGCTGTTCTTCGACGTCACATTTTCGGATCGCCTCGGATTGCTAGGAACCTTGGCTAAGTAGGCACTAAAAAAACTAGGACCTACCAGGACCTAATGGGTAAACTCTACAAACCGTGCCGAGTTGAGTTACGCTGATTAGGCATTAGTGGAAACATGGCAATACTAAGCTCAGATGGAATATGGACTCAGATTATTTGACTTTTTAAAAGGTAATTTAAGAATCTTCATATTTATAAGGGTTTGGTGTCAACGCTGATGGAGCAGAGTCCAGAAGAGATTGGTGACTTGTACCTGGATGTGGGCGAAGCCTACCTGGAAGAGGGCAAGTACATGTCTGCTCTGCCTCTGCTGTCTGCCCTCGTCGTATCTGAAAAGTACAACCTGGCTGTTGTCTGGTTGCGACATGCAGGTAGGACAAAGGAAATGCTGAAATGGTGTTGAAAAATGAGGTGTATCATCAGCAGCTGTCATCTAGAATATTCTCCACTATCTGAAATTTTACAACTATAGTGAAAGACTTGATTTTATGTTAGGCCTCAATTCAAGTCTGACTGGGGAAAAAGAAAACCACTGGTATTTATACCAGTATGTCTTCATCCCTTTCGTTTGTCTTTTGCAGAGTGTCTAAAGGCTTTGGGCCACATGGAGGCAGCAGCAGAAAGCTACACTAAGGTGGTGGAGATGGCTCCGCAACACCTGGAGGCCCGGCTTTCCCTTGCCACACTGCAGCAACAGTTGGGCCGGATGGATTGTGCCCTTAAGGCACTGGAGTCCATGTACGATAGCAACACACTGGCACAGGATTCTTCAGCTGCACAGAAGGCAAGGACTTTTTTTTTTTTTTTTTTAAATCATTATTTTTTAGCTGATCCAGTACTGAACCCTCCAGTGTTCGTCAACATTTTGCTAAATTTGCTACTCCTTAGTCATTTATGTTTGAAATCTTTTGCAACTTGGCCAAAATACTCTTTGGGGAAATCTCTACAAAATGGGGAAATGAATTTTCAATTTTTGACTTTTTGTTTTTTAAATATATTTTTTTATGAATTTTCAACATTTTCAAGAAATACTTTACATTGATGTTTAACTTTCATCCCTACTCTTATTCCAAGGCCAACTCTTTTGAAACTTGAGTATTTAATGTGTAAAGCTCTAAAAAAGTGCTTCAATTTTTTTTATTTTCATTTTTTTAACAAATTTTTGAAATTTGGAAGATAAGCAGAACATTCATGTTTAACTTCAGTGACTGATTCTCCCTTTTTTATGGGCTGAATCTTTTGAAACTTGCGACAAGTATTCATTCATTGGGCAAAACTTCATAATATGCTGCAGATGAATCTCTGATTTTTGACTCTTTCACTTATTTATTGCTAATTTTTGGAATTTTTAAGAAATTCTGTAGATTGATATTTAACTTCAATGGGCTCTCCTCCAGCATGGTGGCGTAGTGGTTAGCACTGCTGCCTCACAGATAGAATACCATCTGGAAGGCCTGGGTTCGATTCCACCTTGGCCCAGGCCTCTCCCTCTCTCTGTGTGGAGTTTGCATGTTCTCCCCGTGCTTGCGTGGGTTTCCTCCGGGTACTCCGGTTTCCTCCCACATTCCAAAGACATGCACTTACTGGGGTTAGGTTAATTGGCTACTCTAAATTGCCCATAGGTGTGAATGTGAGTGTGAAAGGTTGTTCGTCTTTCTGTGTTGGCCCTGTGACAGGCCGGCAACCTGTTCAGGGTGTACCCTGCCTCTCGCCCTATGACAGCTGGGATAGGCTCCAGCCCCCCCGCGACCCTGACCAGGATAAGCGGAAGCGAATGGATGGATGGATGGATGGATGGGCTCTCCTCCCTTATTTATAGGCCAACTCTTCTGAAACCTGGTATGAGTGTTTATTGGCAAAATTCTCCAAAATGTTGGAGATGGATTTTTGACTTTTTGCAAATAACATTGATGTTTAAATATAATTGCTGCTAGTCCCTTATTTTGTTGGCCAATTTTTGGTGAGTATTTAATGTGCAAAGGTCTACAGAATGTTGCACACAGATTTATTTTTTATTTACTTTTTTTAACATATTTTTTAAATTTGGAAAAAATAAAAAAGTACCAGCTTAATGATAGTTGACCTACATCCAAATTAGTTTCCATTTCAATATATCACATATTGTACAAATAAAAGATTTGAAAGCGGCACTCTGTAGGCCAACAGGTTTCTTGTTATTAAACTAAGTCTCAGGTTTCTATGTGGCCTTATGTAGCATTCTCCTGCTTTTACAGTGTTCCTGAAGTATCATACAATTTTTAGAGGTGTTTTTTGTACACATTTTTGGTACCCTTTTAGTTGCTTAACTAGCAAAATAAACAAAATGTTAAGTTTATAATACATACTCCCTGAAGGAGTGGATTGAAGTCCAGCACACACAGTATGGGATATCACACCTCTGCTTATCCTGTCAGGAGACATCTCTATTGACACCTTCTAAGGGTGTCCCCAGGAAGCAATTAGGAGCAACTTGGTAACCAGAGAACATGAAAAGTGAATGACACAGTGTCAATGTACTGCACAACCAGCGAATGGCTTCCTGTGTAGATGGCAGATTATCTGTGATGACTGATCTTAGGCCCTGCCCACACACAGGCATACCCTGATCAGTTCTACTGCTCATCAACTCACTAATTCCTCTGTTCCACAAGTACCTGTTTGGTTCGACTTTTCTCGACTCTACTCAGCTTTTGGGTTGTGGTAGTACCTGTTGTCAGGTACTTTTTAGTACCTTCTCAGCTAGGGTTCCAAGCGAGTAGAATCGAGCCTAAAATGTGACATCAACAGACTGCCACTAGGACATCACCAGGGAGTGATGTCACTAGATGAGCCATGAGGGCAACTCCTTTACAAGAATCAAACCTGGTATTTTTGAAACCCAGCAATGAGGGAAATGGCTACACACTAACCAACACAGATGTTTTTGTGCTTGGTAGCTGATGCCAGAAACCAGAGGGAGCTAGATGGAGTGACTGTTTGTTTTAATGCTGCATACAAAAGCCCTGCCTTAAAGCATTAATGGAGGCATCTTCAGCCAGGATGCACATAATTTGATAAAGTATAGCACTCGGGATCATAACGTCACCAACGGAATGCTGTTTACATATCACCAAGTTGATCATGGAATGTACAGAGATGGATGCTACTTTTGGGTTTGAAAGGTAAATTGTGGACATTGGAAGCTCATCAGAATGGTGAGCTGCTCTGTTAAAAATTGACACAACCAGACCACACCCCAACCCTTTAAAGTGGAAATGAAACACTACATGTAAAAAGACGTGGAGCCCTGCTCTAAAAAACTGTCATACATTTAACACTGTCTGTGAAGCTGGATTTAAGAAATAACTGTTTTAGAAAATGTGTAGCGCCATCTTCAGCCAGCACAGAACGTGATGTCCAAAGGTTGGTTGTTGCCACTAATATACTTACATTAGTTTATGTTAGCTAACTAGTGGCAGAACTGATAATTCAGTGGAAAACAAGGAAACTAAAACTAAAGAGCAGCCTAAGGGGGTCACTTTAATACTTCCTCTGGCTGCAGCGATGTTTTATGTTTAAAAAACAAAACAAGGATATACTGTCCACTTTCACTCTGTGTGTCTTAAGCAGTAAGTGGTTCGTCTTTGCTGGCTAGCTGCACTGAAACTGGAAAATGCAGTTATTAGCTGTAATGTTCAGATTTGTAAAGCACTTGAAGACTGTGGAGGAGAGCCTGTTTGAGTCAGGCGGACTGGTGGTTCACCAGAGCAACAAGCTGAAATCAGACACTCTGATTTTTCCTGGGTCATGTGTACCAAGCTGTGAAATCAGCTGGAAAAAGATGTCTGCAAGATGTGATCAGCACTGTTTTATGCAATGAAAGTCCCATTCCCCAAACACATCCAACCAGTTTACATTATAGGTTACTATATGCATATCACACCATAAACATAACTTAAGTTTCTTACCAAAGCACAATCGGAAATCCTAACATCCATCAGCATGTCTGCAGGGAGAATAGATTTGTTTGGTTTTGCGAGAACATTTATAATTCTTAACTTGTTTCGTGTGGAGGTTCTCACCACAAATGGGTTTTGAGAAAATGTCGAGGAACTTTTGCATCTGTAACTCCTAAAAATAAATGGGATCAAACCCTCCTAATAACACTCCTTTGCTTTGTTGTCTAGCTTCTCTATGTGTTGTATTTGCTTCTGAGCTTCTCACAGGTAATTTGGGTGTTTTTTGAGGGGGCAGTCATTAGTATGTTTTCTCCTTATTATTTCCTGCTTATTATTGTCTGTCTTTGTTTTGGTTTTGCATGAACAACATGGCGGTGACATGGCAATGAACACAGGGCAGTTCCTAAGCTCTGTATTTGGTGTATCTTGTTCCTCTCCTTCAAGGAACAGCTGTTATAAATATATCATTTTGTTTCTTTTGCTTTAACAATCACCAACACAGTCGAAAAGAGTAATTGGTTTAGAAGTAAATTGATAGCATGTACTAATAAGGTGTGGCCACCAGAAAAAATAAACTAAAACCATAGTACTGATTATCAGATATTAGAGCAAAACTAAGGCATAATGTTTATTTGCTAAATCTCTTATCTACTGAACCTTTTTGTGGCAGCATTTCATTATAATTATATGTTTTTTGCATGGACAACTAGCTCTGTATATTGTTGTGTTTGTAGGAGTTAAAGCTTTTACTGCATCGCTCTACACTGCTGAAGACACAGGGAAAAATGCAGGACTACCTGGACACTGTGATAACTATGATCTCCATGCTCCTCAAGGTAGCACACTTTACCAGCACTTGACATTATAGATGTTTTTTGTTTGTATGTTTTTTTTGCAGGAACTTACCTTGTGTCTTTATGTGCTACTTATTATTTAGTTAAGTGTTTAATTCATATCAATGACATAAACAGAATGCTTTTTCTTCCCTCTGATATATTCAGTACTTTGACTGTCAGTAAAGGAGTTGGTACAACTTTTCCACAAAATAGAATCCACTTCCAAAACATCTAACCTCAGAAAAATATCAGATATACGGTCTGAAAATACTCTGGGAGTAAATTAGCAAAGGCTGAACTTGAAGTCTGTGCCATGGAAACTGACCTGAGGCCAGGAGCATAAAACTGTCTGTATAAAATCAAATATCCATATGATTATTTGATCACATACAATGGATAATAATGATTTGATCATCTGCTGACTTTGTAAATCTGCACACTTACAGAGAAATGAACAGTCTCTAATTGTTATGGAGTTTTATTTTAATGGAGAGAGGAAGAATATGAACCAAAAGTCCAGAAAAACACATAAAAATTATAAATTGATCTCATTGTCATTGAGTAAAATAAACATTTTGGTTTTTGGTTGCCACTAATAGACTTACACTAGACAACCCAGTCAGAATTCTAGTGGCTGTGTGCCCATGTGGCATCAGTCAATTACTGATCCTCCTCATCTCAGCTGGGAGAAAGTGCTGTGGTTAGATGAAACCAAAATCAAGCTGTTTGACATCAACTTGACCACTGTGTGTAGAGGAAAAGAGGGAGTATGACCCTAAGAATGGCATTTCCACAGTCTAGCACAGAAGTGGAAACATTATGTTTTGAGGCTGTTTTTCTGCTAAGGGTACAGGACGATTTCACCACTTTGAGGGGCCAATGGACGGGTCTATGTATGATGTAAAATCTCTTACAGCATGGCAATGACCCAAAACATTAATGTCATGGAGTGGCTTTGCTAGTCTCCAGACCTCAATCCTATAGATAATCTGTGGAGGGAACTGAATCTTTGAATTGCCAGCTGCCAGCTAAGAAACCTAAAGGATTTAGGGTGTCTGTACAGTGGAGTGGGCCAAATCCCTCCTGAGAAGTGTGCAAGCCTGGTGACGAGCCACAAGAAACATCTTACTGCTGTGCTGGCCAGCAAGAGTTTCTTCACCAAGTACTAAATCATGTTTTGCTTGGGGATTGAGTACTCATTTCGCTCAGTGACATGTTAATCAAGTTTATGCAATGTGGGTTTTTTCTGGATTTTTGGTTGATATTCTTTCTGTGTCTGTTAAAATAAAACTATCATAAATATTAGAGACTGTTCATTTCTTTGGAAGTGGGCAAAGTTACAAATTATTTCCCCTCACTGTATGTGCAGTAATTGGTTCTGTAACCAGTAATTTTTTTTTATTTTTATTTTTTTTGTACATCTCAGGGGAGATGTGCTAACTACACTAAGCTTTATTTCTGCTCCCATAGGTATGCATAAATAGATACAGAAACAATGTTGCATGTGACCATTAACCATAGCTGTGGCTATTTATAACTCCTGTGCCACTCATTTATCACATGTACCGAAATTCATTTATTACTTCGGCTAAGGCTTTTGCGTGCGTCTCATTTCTGTTTGTAATCACAATACCTCGAAAAGGTTTGAATGAATTATGATAAAACTTTGAAGAGCTGTAGGTTCGTGTTAATGACCCATTCAAATTTTCCTTCTGTTCACCAAGGTCTTTGAGGTCTATTTAATGATTTATTGGTTGAAAAATTGACCAAAAAACCCTTATAACTTAGAACCTATGAATCTCACAAGTATGGTGTTTATTGTCAACATAGAAAGCAACGTATAAAAATTAAAAATATGTTGCATTTGACCTCTTCAAGGTCAGATTGATCTGAAGGTCAATGTGATGAAAATGGTATATAGAGCTATTTGAAACTGTTTTTTACTGCCATTGTTTGTATTGACAACATGTAGGCTTTTAGGGCATGATATATAAAGATTCTAAATACCATGTTACTTTGGACCTTTGACCTCTTCTTCAAGGGTCAAACTTTCATAAAAAGTCATATCTTTTTGTAACAATGCTGCTTGGCAGTAAATTTATACCATTGGAAAGCCTGTTTATTTCCCCTTAAATGGTGTCACATTTGTAAAGAAAATGCACTTGTAGTTTGAGCAGCAGAGTTAAGAATGGGGGCTGCGCCCATGGAAAAACTTGCCATATCTTCTCTGCCAGTGCCAAACTTCTATGGACTCTTGTTTTGAGCATCTAGTACACTAGGTAACAATCAGGCTATGTCTATATTTGTTACAATTTCCGTGATCCTCTTGGCCAGATCTCTCCTGAAAAATAGATCTCAATGAAATGTTCTACCTGGATAAATAAAGAATAAGTAAAATATTTTAAAAAGTGACTAAAATTGAGCTACTGAAATAGGTACTCTCCGGGTACTCTGTCATCATGTCGTCCGTATGGGTGTCTCTCTGTGAGGTTTCTTGTTACTGGGAGAATTTCTCTTAACACTGATGGATTGTAGCAAGAGAAAGTGAATTTTCAGAAATAAATTGACATTATTTCATCTTCTGTTACATTCACACATCTCATTGTGTCTGAGAAGTGATTGAGTATATATGTACGTATGTATGTATGTGTTCTAGGTGGCCATGCAGCGAGCTAAGGTTTGTGTGCGCTCTGTTAGCTTGTCGGGTGAGAATCACCTGAGGTTGGTGAAGGTTGAAGACTTGCTACCAGAGATTGCTGACCATGTAACAGCCTATTTGGACAACACTGGTATGAATATTTTTGGTTACAATTTTACTTACTTAGTCATCATACCTGATTGCTTGGTTTAAATGTAGAACCTGTAGTTGGCAGAATCAGTGCAGAGAAGTTGGCTAGATAATCGCTCCAGTGTTAAGGGCCTAACACAGGAAGAGAGTAGAAGCATTGTGGCATCCAAAGACTATGGAACATCCATGAAATTCAGCACCCTGTAATAAAGATAAACAAAATAGTGATTAGTGTGTCATTAGTGTACCTGAGCACCTGTTCCTGTCCACAGGTAAAACCAACGTCCTGTCTAAAGAGGACTGGTGGCAGCTACTGCTGAGCTGTGTGTTGACACTGTGTGAGGTGCAGCGTTATGAGGAGGCTGAGATGCTGGTGGATTCAGCCATGGAGTTCTACTCATTCTATGACAACAAGCCCAGGAGGAAAGAGCTGGAGTTCATTGGCCTGTCTGCCACCATCATGGACCGCAACTATTACAAGGCATATAACTACATCAGGTAGACTGATGTGTATGTTGCCTTGGGCAGAAAGCATGTCATAGTTATTTCACATGACTTAGTTTGGGGAAAATAGAAATGTACATTATACATAAATTATAATATTAATTGTTCTGTTTGTCCCTTAACAGACTGATGCTGATGGAAAATGTAGCTCTGCCTCAGCTTTGGAATATTTTTAACCAGGTATGCTTTTGTGTCTCTGTACAATGATTTATTAAGACATGGAAAAAGAAAGTAAGGGGCTCTGAGGGGATGGTATACACAGAAAACTATAACTATATGAGATTAAACCTATAACTATATGAGGAAAAAAATGGCAGATTTGAGGGGGGAAAAAAATTAACATTTCTTTTGTTGGGCAGTCGCGTCTCTACACTTCTTGAGGTTAAATAGGAAGGAAATTCAAATAGTTGAATTTAGCAAAACTTATAAGAAATGTTATAAAATCAAAAGCATTTTTTTAGTCAAGCCATTAAGGCAGAGGTTAGTTTTTATCCTCCTGCTTTATATCGTCTCTGACCATCCTTCTGACTGTGAGGCTGTAATTTTCTAGCCTATAGACTCCAAATCCACAAGGAGTACAGCCATGAAATTTGGCACGTGTTCTTCACTCTCAAAGATATGCAACACAATATTCATATTCCTGGATGTTAGTAGCCTTTGTACACACTGGCTGTATTTGTTTGAAGTGGAGAGGATTTCAGGCTGCTATTGCTATGGTAATATATGGTAATGATATGCAGCTTATTTTTCATGCCTGGTTGACTTCTTCTAATCATGTGATCATATTGTGTTGTGTGATTGGCTATACCTACTTGACCATTGTTAACTCAAATGGAAAAGGTGGGGATTCCCCATATCTAGCAACAGACCCAGGTCACTTAACAGCTGGTAGTAGCTAGATGGTGGAAATTGTTTGTGTCTGTTCTATAATGTGGACACCAGGAAGTATTTGCAGAAATGTTAAAGATAATCACAGAATATCAAGCATGCTTAAAATAGTTTTTGATTCAATGAGTACTGTTAATATTTTTGCTAGAATACATATTATATCTTTACTAATCCAAGGGTGACAATGCATTTGGATAAATGTTTGGGGCAAAACAGAAGGTAATAAGATGTCTGCTGAAGGTGTTCTGTTATGAAATGGGGCTGTAATGTAATCCAGACTTCTAAATTAATTTTATATTTTCATTAATGGCAGTGGGATATTCCCATTGGGCTCTGATATGTTGTCTTAATGATTATGAAGATTTACTGTTAATATTAATTATACTAATTAATACTAATTAATAAGTTAAAGGGACATGAATTGCCTGGATATTGTGGAAAGATTTTGCAAACAAATTACGTTTTTGTTGTTTTTTTTTAACTCTCCTCAGCTGACAATAACGTCCCAGCACCAGCGCCACCATCGCTTCTGTCTACGCATGCTGTTTAAACATCCTGACAATCACGCTCTCTGTGTTCTCTGTGGACACAACGCCATGGTGTCAGGGAGCTTCAAACATGCTCTTGGTACTTACACACAAATCTACTAATTCCAGTTGCTAAGAATGTTTTACATATCCCTACCACACTACCACACAAGAGACCAATCATGGGGTTATTTTCAAAATCATCAAAAATACATAATCATGAAAATAGGCAGAGTCCCTGACAGACCTGTCCCCGCCCATTGAGGCTGGTCATTGGGACATGGAATGTCCGAATGGACCATGTTCCAAACCTCCATTGTTATTGTTGGATGCAAGGTGGTTGGTACCTGTCATGGTGGTAATCCCCAAACTAGATGGTGGATGCCGGAGGTGAAGGGAGCTGAAGAAGGAGTCCTATCAGACTTGGTTAGCCTATGGGACTTCAGAGGTTTCTGACAGGTACTGGCAGGCCAAGCAGTACAGCAGCTTGGGCAGTGGCCGAACCAATTGGTGTTTCATTTATTTATTTATGTTTTTTTTTCCAGGGACTGTGATTGGAAATTAGCTCATAGCTGAATTTGGTACAAAGCATCTTTTCCTTTTATGTGATTAATGTTTTTTGTACATGGTCCCTGAAAGAAATAAACTATTAAACATAAGTAAATAACTCAGGTGTGGGAGGAGTATAGTGAGGCCATGGAAAATGATGTCCGTACAGCCTTGAAGCAAGGTAACTCAGGATGGGGTGGACGAGGTTTGCCCTGAGTTCCTGAAGGCTTTTTATGTTGTATGGCTGTCTTGGTTGACACGCCTCTGCAATGTTGTGTGGGGGTCTGGGGGTGGCACCACTGGATTGGCAGACTGGGGTGGTGGTCCCCATCTTTAAGAAGGGAGACTGGAGGGTGTTCTCCAATTATTGGGGGATCATACTCCTCAGTCTCCCCAGGAAGGTGTATGCCTGATCACAGAACACTCAACCAGCTCTTCATCCTCTCGAGGATATTTGAGTAGTGTGTGGGAGCCCATCCAGTCTACATGTGTTTTGTGGACTTGGAGAAAGTCTCTTGGGGTATCCTGTGGGGGGTGCTGCAGGAGTATGGGGTGTCTGGCCCATTGTTGCAGGCCATTCAGTGCCTGCACAACTGCAGCAAGAGCTTGGTCTGTATTGCCGGAAATAAGTTGGACTCGTTTCCTGTGGGTGTTTGACTTCGCCAGGGCTGCTCTTTGTCACCGATTCTGTTCATAATTTTTATGGACAGAATTTCTATGTGTCGTCAAGTGGCAGAAGGCTTCTGCCTTGGTGGTCTCAGAATCTCATCTCTGCTTGCAGCTGAGTTGGTATGAAGCAGTTGTTATGAAATTAGCACCAACTCTACACACAAAAACAAACAAATAAAACCACCTTAACTCAGCAAACTCATCTAATCAAATGAGAGACAGTTCAAACTATACTAGTAGAGTTAATCATTTTAAATGCAAAGGGGGAAACTAAAGGGGCAATAACTAAATTTAATTAAAAGAAACCACATTCCCCCCTGTACACCTCCAACCTCAGCCTTCTCCTTTGCTCAAACCAGGGGCAGTAGACAGGTAACTCAAGAAACTAGACAAAAACACATTTATGCAACTTATACACTGTTCAAAAAAATTAAAGGCACACTATAAAAACACAATAGGGAAAAAAAAAATCATGCAAGATATCTGTACTGATGTGATCTGGGTAATGTGCTAGAAACAAAAGGATGCCACATTGTTTGATGGAAATTAAATTTATCATCCCTAAAAAGGACTTCAAAGACACCCTGAAAATCAAAGTGAAAAAATGATGCAGAAGGCTTGTCCATTTCCTTTCTGAGTCTCAAAATAGTACTCAGTTTGTTTGGCCTCCATGTACTTGTATGCATGCCTGACAACATTGGGGCATGCTCCTAATGAAATGATGGATGGTCTCCTGGAGGATCTCCTCCTAGGTCTGGACCAGGGCATCACCGAGATCCTGGACAGTCTAAGGTGCAACCTGGTAGCATCGGATGGAGAGAAACATACACAAAACAAAAGCAGATACCTGCTGAAGGGTTAAGGACTGCCTACAGCCCTGTCCAGCTCTCCTAGAATAACTGACTGTCTCCAGGAATCTCCTCCATGCCGTGCCATCCTGGAGGACTTTGCCTACCTGTGCAACCTCTGTAGGTTCCAGGTATCACCTCATGCTACCAGTAATAACACTGACCCTAGCCAAATGCAAAACTAGAAGGAAACAGTAAGCAAAGATGAGGAAAAAATGGCAGTGACCTCCATCTATAAAACGATTCCTGTTTTGGGGTTTGTCTCATTGTTGACCCTCTAGTGCACCTGTTGTTAATTTCATTAACACCAAAGCAGCTAGAACTGATTAACAACCACAGATCAATAGTTCAGAAGTTTAACTGACTTGATCCCATATTCTGATTTAACTTGTGTTCCTTTAATTTCTTGAGCAATCTATAAAGCAGTGACAAATCAGTGTAAACCAAATGTGTGCGCATCGTTTACAATACATGTGTGTGTTTTTAGGTCAGTATGTTCAGGCCTTCCAGACTCATCCCAGCAATCCACTGCACAGCCTATTTGTGGGCCTCACCTTCTTCCACATGGCATCTCAGAAGTATGTAGCCAAACGGCATGCACTGGTGCTGCAGGTACAGTGTTCTTTTTTTTTTTTTTTCCAGCTTTAGTATTTCATTCTATAGTCTGTTCTTTTAAAACACACACTTCTTTTCAGGGTTTCTCCTTCCTGTGGCGTTATGTAGAGCTGCGTGGAGAGTGTCAAGAAAGTATGTACAACCTGGGCCGAGCACTGCACCAAATGGGCCTCACACATTTGGCTATGCATTACTACCAAAAGGCACTTTTACTACCAGCAAGAAAACTGGAGGTGGGTAAAACCACAACTTGCTCCAGCTTAGCCTTCTGAAATATAGACACTTTTATTCAAGACAGTGATAAATTGACCTGCATTCAGAATTCTTTTACATTTTTCAGTTCTCTACTAAACCTTCATAATGGCAGCCTTACACAATATTTCCCTTTTTCTCTCTATCCCTCTAACCACTTTTTTTTTTCCCTGCAGGGCATCGCAGATGACCAGGTTGATCTGAGGAGGGAGATTGCCTTCAACTTGTCACTCATCTACCAGGCCAGTGGTAACGTGGAGATGGCCCAACAGCTCATTAACTCACACTGCATCATTTGAAAATGTCCCTCATCATTGGAACTTCCTTTCCAGCTGCGAAATTTCTATGAAAATGTGGAGGGTGGGTGAAGCCTTATTTATTTATTAAAATTTTTTTTGGGTAATTATTAAACAAATGTTGTTTTGTATTATGTATGTTATTTCTGCAAATGTAATTTATTTTGTCATTTTTACATTCATATTGGTTTATCTTTAGTTTATATATAGTTTAATGTCTGATAGGTACTTAATCACATTTTAAATGATACAGAATCTTTCAGTTGTATGATTTTTGTTTTGCTGACTTAAAGTAGCTGCAAGACCTATAGTTCCTGTCTTTCACCTCTTTGAACGAACCCATCTCTAGAGTAAAATATAGAACAAACTATTTATGTAAGGCAGCAGTGTTAACCACTGTACCACCATGCTGCCTGGCATCAATGTATAAAAGGTAAATGCTTCAAATAAATCACTGCCAAATCTCACTATCATGTATAAAATCTCAGTATTAAAGTACTGAGTATTAAAATGACTGTATCCCTCAACAGCGTCAACCTCAGTCTGCTTGGGAAACAGAGGACAGCAGAAGCCTGCCTATCTTAAGCGAGATTTCTTGCTTGTTAACATGGAGGTGCCATTAAGTGCTGTCCCAAACCAAATGGCCTTAATACACCCTTTGATAGAAGTATAAGTTAGTAAAGATGCTAACTGCATGTTTGTTTTCTGTTATAGAAAGGTGTCCCAAACCCTGCCTTTCTATCACTACTCTGAGTTAAACACTTTAATAATGTGACTCCACGGGGAGTTAGACTCGTCATATAATAGGAGGGTTTTGGATTCTCTACATTGGGCCTCTACATCAATGTAATGCGCTTCCGTTTTTGCTTTGTTTTTTTCTTCATTGTCACCTGTTATTAAGATGTATAAAATGACATGTTTTCTAACCTGTTTGCAATCAGAATACAATACTGACACTGCTGTAGCTGAATCTGTATTGTAGTATTGTGGTGGGCTTGTGATAAAATGTGAGTTTATTAAAACAAATTACTTTTAATATATGATTTTATTTTTTTTTAATTTGGGACTTTTCAAAAGAGTGCAAACACTATTCAGTGATTAGATACCTTTGAGCCTGAATTTTAACTGTGACATTGTTTACTCTAAATTTTCCTTTTTATTTATTTTTTATTTTAGGCCTTTTTGATGTGGGGTAACTTTTCCCCTATAAAGCTCGGTACCTGAGATGTCACCGTTACAATGTATTATAGGACCATTATTCACATGATTTTGAGTTGTATACATGGAGTGTATCAGAGACATGAGATTAGAGTTAATCTTGTCTCAGGAGTATGTGAAATTAGAGGTTGCTTTTGGGTTAAATTGTGAACATGGGATCCTCATCAGAAGCACTTCAGGGATGGATTAAGATTTTTATGCTTTCTAACTTTAAAGAAACATCGAGGAGCTGCACCAACACATGGCTTCAGTAGCAGCTGGAAGAAGGAAATGCTTCACCTTCAACAACATAATGGAAAATCAATTTGGTTTGTCTTGGCTGTAGGCTACATGGCAACTAGAAATGCGACAGCGTGACTTGAGCTAGTTAGTGCTCACCAGACAATTTAAATTTGTAGATCCAGGGATCTACAAATTTATTTATGTAATATTTATTTATGTATAAATGCACTGATTTAAAATATTTACTAATACACGTGTGTTTGTAGTTATGTCAATATATAGGTATTCTGATAGTAAATAATATGAGGACTAGTATGAACAGTTAGTTACCCACCATGTTAGCAGTTCTGGTTATTACTATGGTCAAAGAGTAAGTTAACATTGTTAATTGCTCTCATCTTTTTAATATTGTCCTTAAACTTTGTATGACAGTCAAGCTCAAACACATCTTAGATCATTGATATGATCTAAGATGTTTTCTTCTGAGAAGTGAAAAGAGGAAAACTTCAGATTAGAACACCTGCAGCACTGTAATGTGTTTTTATTGCAAAAACCTGGGTTTAAATAAACCACTATATATACAGTGATTAACTCCTGCACTTAATGTACACATAAATACATAATATATTCAAATTTCAAAATAATTTTTTTTTTAATTTTTCTTTCTAAGCAGCAGAAATTTATTTTGATTTGCTTGTGCCAAATTTTGCTGCTGAAAAGAGTGAATTAAAATGCATACCCAGGAATGAAGGGACATATTAAAACACATTTATATACCATTATATGTATATAAACATACTTTTTATATGTCCTTTTACTAAAACCTTTTTCCTTCCATGAGTTCATTAAGTAAATCTTGATGCAATGAAAAAAATGGTTGGCTTGAGTCAATAGGAGTAATCTGTTCTCGCTTCTCACAATAGCAAAAAAAAAAGTCAGATAATTGTAACACAACAATGCATTTGCACTTTTCTCAAAGATCACACCACTGGGAAGAATAGCTGATTTATTAAAAAGTGTAAACCAGAAAATGGTTTTCAAAACCGACTCAGGGTAATAGCATGGCTTCAGTCTTCAATCCTTATTAAAAACCTCCTTTGGTTCTCGTGCTGGAAAAGAGAAGTTAGTAATACACACATAGGCTTGGATGGGAAATTGCTTTAAGAGGTGTGGTTCTTTGGCAAACTAAGTTTGGGAAGCTTTTTGCTGCTGATTAACAAAGCATGACTAATATCAGTTATTAATGTGACATGAATTTGTATAAACTTGGATATAGATATGCAGTGACATATAGACCTACATGTCCAGCATATGAACCTAAAAACTAGTGTCGGGTTTTGTGTGTTGCAATAAACTTACCGGTAAGTCACTCTGCAGGCACATTTTGAGGCAAAGAAGTTTGTAGTGACCAAAAAGGGAAACAAGGCTGAAAGCAGAATCTGTTCCAGGCATATTTATACATCACTCTCTGGTCAAGAGAATAAGTTCCCCTGCACCACAATTCATACCTGGACCTGTAAATACAGAGTCTGTAGCTGCTGATCACAGCTATAGTGTTAAAAGTGACACAGATGCAAAAAAGTTTATAATAACAATTTATATTTTTGCATTATTTCAAAGTATTATTTTAAATGTTTAAGAAGTTAACGGTGTCATGTACTCTGCTTACATCAGTTACAAAGACTGAGGAAACCAAAAGGGAGTAGTATGCAAACGTTTGGGCACCCCTGATAATTTTCATGATTTTCCTTTATAAATCATTGGTTGTTTGGATCAGCAATTTCAGTTAAATATATCATATAGCAGACGAACACAGTGATATTTGAGAAGTGAAATGAAGTTTATAGGATTTACAGAAAGTGTGCAATAATTATTTAAACAAAATTAGGCAGGTGCATAAGTTTGGGCACTCCAACAGAAAAATGACATCAATATTTTGTAGATCCTCCTTTTGCAGAAATAACAGCCTCTCAACGCTTCCTATAGCCTCCAAAGAGAGTCTGGATTGTGGTTGAAGGTATTTTGGACCATTCTTCTTTCCAAAACATCTCCAGTTCAGTCAGGTTTGATGGTTTGATGGACAGCCTGCTTTAAATCACACCACAGATTTTTAATAATATTCAGGTCTGGAGACTGAGATGGCCATTCCAGAACATTGTACTTGTTCCTCTGCATGAATGCCTTAGTAGACTTTGAGCAGTGTTTGGGGTCGTTGTCTTGTTGAAGTATCCAGCCCAGGCGCAGCTTCAACTTTGTCGCTGATTCTTGAACATTGTTCTAAGAATCTGCTGATATTGACTGGAATCCATGCGACCCTCACAGCCCCACAGCAGGATGGAATCCCCACCAAATTTTACTGTGGGTAGCAAGTGTTTGTCTTGGAATGCTGTGTTCTTTTCCCACCATGCATACCGCCCCTTGTTATGTTCAAATAACTCAATTTTAGTTTCATCAGTCCACAGCACCTTATTCCAAAATGAAGCTGCCTTGTCCAAATGTGCTTTAGCAGACCTCAAGCGACTCTGTTTGTGGTGTGTGTGCAGAAAAGGCTTCTTCTGCATTACTCTCCCATACAGCCTCTCCTTGTGCAAAGTGTGCTGAATAGTTGAACGATGTACAGTGACACCATCTGCAGCAAGATGATGTTGTAGGTCTTTGGAGCTGCTCTGTGGGTTGACTATGACTGTTCTCACCATCCTTCGCCTCTGCCTATCTGAGATTTTTCTTGACCTGCCACTTCGGGCCTTAACTGGAACTGTACTTGTTGTCCTCCATTTCCTCACTATGTTCCTCACAGTGGAAACTGACAGCTGAAATCTCTGTGACAGCTTTTTGGATCCTTCCCCTAAACCGTGATGTTGAACAATCTTTGTTTGCAGGTCATTTGAGAGTTGTTTTGAGGCTCCCATGTTGCCACTCTTCAGAGAAGATGCAAAGAGGAGGAGCACTTGCAGTTGGCCACCTTATCCCTTTCTCATAATTGGATTCACCTGTATATGTAGGTCAAGGGTCAATGAACTTACAAAACAAATTTTGTTAGTGCTAATTAGTGCTAAAGGGATTCAAATCAATAAAACGACAAAGGTGCCCAAGCTTATGCACCTGCCTTTTGTTTAAAGGAAAATCATGAAAATTATCAGGGGTGCCCAAACTTTTGCATAACATTGTACCAGCAAGGGAGGACAGAGTAAGTGTACCAGGGACCCAGCAGACAGTCATTCGATTCTCTTGAAAAAAAATGAAAGAAACAAAAACAAATTATACTTAAAATGCAAAGGCAGCACTAAGGAAAGAAAACACAGCTCTAAAGTAAACAATGAATATTAAGGACCAAAAGTTACAGAAAACCTTTTAAAAGACCAAATGAAGGCATTAGGCTGACTTAACACCAAAAGTATGAAATGGAGTAACAACATGATTGAGAAGGTCTAGAAAATTTGCTTTATTGCTGGTCCAACAGGATATAAGACAGTCCAGCAACTGCAAATACCTCTTCCTGAGTTAAAAAACAAACTGCAAAGCAGCATGCAGCGTATCAAATTTAAATCTAGTGTGTTAACTGAGGTCTTTGACTTTCTAAACCTGAAGGTTCAGAAATTGACCTTGAAAAGGAGTGTGTGTTGTACATTGATGAGATGGCAGTCACTCCAAGTGTGGAGTTGCACATGCTTACAGCAACACATGTGTATGTTTAATCCTTCTCCACTTTTAAACTGTCATTACCAGACAGTACTCCTGTGGTGCATCATGGATCATCACAGCAATATGGTTACTTAAAATATTTATACATTATATAATGCATTTTCAGTAAGATTTTAAATGTAATTAGTAGAACATAGTAGAACATCTGTTATGACTTTCATAATATGACAATCTTGTGCATTCAGGATGTTTCCTTATTGTTAATTTTTTTAAACATTCATTCTTACACGTTTTATTCTCACTATGGTCCTCCCTTCAGCACTCCAGACCTGCATTTTTTGTGCTGCTCCATCTGTCCTGCTCTGCCATCACACAGTACCCAGTGCTCATACTGTAGGTTACAGATAAACACAAACAGAAGTTAGGATCCTATAATCTTTTGTGGTGTGGTATGCTATTCTGGGATGCCCTTTTGACCCAGCGGTGGTAGTGAGTGAGAGGAGAATGGTGGCTGTTGTCCCTATTTGATAATACCTCCCACCCCATGCTGACCACAGAACTGAGCAGCTCCTTCACTGCCAGACTGCTGCAACCACGGTGTGCAAAAGAGAGGTTTCAGAGGCCTTCCAGTTGCTGTCACACAGTGGGTCTGTATGTTCAGTACATTACATTTTAATGCCTAACTGTATTATTGTATCAATTTTATTTAAATTATATTTCTTCTACCTTGTATAGTGTACATTTTTCTTCTTTTTTAATAGCATTATTGTTATTAATTTATGCTGCATCTATTTATTCCTGCAGTGTCCACTCTGCTGCTGCAACAATGTGAATTTCCCAATTGTGGGAATACATGCTATCTCATCTCATAATATAGTTATATCCTGAGTATCCTAATCTCATATTTTTATGGCACCTAAATATCCTACTGTAATGGTGGATAACCCAGCTGCTGCTGTTGTGTATTACAAGGGTGTGCTGATAGCATACGCTTATTTTTTTAAACATCTTGTCTTTTTTTTTTTTTTTTAAAGCATCTGATATCTGCAGCTAGCAGATATTGCCAGGCTCCCTGATGTGCCATTTAAGAAAAGAAAGAAAGAAAGAAAAAAACGGTCCACAGCCCAGCCCACTTGGTGATATTAATTTGAATCCTGGGATTCACATGGTAATGTGAAATGCTTTGAAGCGATCCCTGAAGGTCCCCGACCCTCACTTTTGGAAACCTTTGGCGTAAGGAGGGGGTTGAGGTGGGAGGTGGCAAATCAGTTATTTCGACGCTGAACGTGCTGTACGGTTTTCCACAGTAAGCTCTGGCTTTGTTACAAACAAAAGTTCCCGAGCATGACTTTGCATAGGAATATACTTTTATGTTCAAAGTGCTGTTTGCTTTATTTCACCTCTGTGTGAATAGTTTATCTACAGACCGAGGATGAAGAGTAGAGAGTAGAGGAAACGTGGAGGTGGGATGTGAAGTGGTCTAGCCAAATAAATAAGATTTAAACTCGCGTTTTTTTTTTAATCAGCCTGGCAAAATCACGAATAAGCCGACGACGCAGGTGAAAGAATGAGGGTGCAACAATGATTTAAAAACGGGAATCTTAAGAATCAAGTATTTTAAGAGGAGATTTTTCTTTAATCCTCTTGTTAGAGTAGAGGAGGCAGCAGGGATACGCCTGGCTTCTGGAACGGCGGACACCGCTCGGAAGCTGAGATGGGATGTATCTGGGCCGTGTGGAGATCCGTTTGTCCTTGATTGAGCGGCTTGTTCGAGACTTTTTTTCGCCGTGCAGAGGGTGGTCTCTTTCTTTCTTTATGTAAAGGTACGTGAGGCTATTGTTTTTGTACAGAGGTGTATTTTTAATGAGAAGAACCTGATCTGTTATCAGCAGGCTTTTTACGTTTTCTAACCACGCTAACGCAGCTACATTACCCCATATTATTCACGCACCAGTCGGCCTCTGACGGGGTTGCTATTGCGAGCTGATGAAGTCATTCTGTGATCCACTGGTAGCAACAGGGACATCCATAATAGAAACAACATCAAAGCTCTCACATCTTTGACTTGGAGCATTATCATGTTTTCCTGTCAGAAGCAAAAGAGGTTTTAAAAGCAAAGGAAGGGAGAGGAGTTAATAATCTGTTATCATATACACGCTATTAGTAGATGTTATTCTGAGGTTGATCTGATTGGTTGAGCACACGACTGTTCTGAGTTGTCTGCCTTCTCTACTTCCTGACAGAGGATCAGAGCCTGATCACGGAATCTGTATATGATGCAGTATAAACTGAGGTTCTGTTTCTAGGTTGAGTGGCAAGTCATTTATGTGCTTGTTGTTGAGTTTAGCTGAAATTTGTGACTCATTTTCACTAGCAAATTTCAATCATTTTATCTCTGTCCAGGTCTTATTACAGCTCTTCAGGTTCTACATTCTTACGGATGGACCTGCCCATAGGCATAGGAACCGGGGGGGACGTGTCCCCCCCAATACTGGCGACACCATTTGTTTCACACAAAAATTACACCGCGGAGGAGAAAAATACTTGATTTTTAAATCTTTAACTCGCGTGCTTTTATTTTGAAGGCGCAACATAGCGTCATATCACTGCGCCCCCCCCCCGCCCCCCTCTGAACGGTGTTTGGGAGACGGAGACAGCGACAGGAGTCAGAAACTCTTGAATTAGGTAAAACGGTTTGTCGGGAATTTTGCCATGAATATGGCTTGTTTATAACATTATAAACAAGCCATATTCGTGGTCTAGGCAGCCTGGACTAATGTTATTTTTTGTTTTTGACCTTTTGTGTGCTCGGCCAGTTATTAAATGCGGGACTGTAAAGTGTAGCAGGACCCTGTGTCTTAAGTGATGCACACGTGAGAGGTAACACTTTTATTTATTTTTGTTGGTTGTTATTAGGTAATTGGACAGACCCGCTCGCGCATGCCAACAGTGTGCTACGACACCGGGGGAAGCATTGGCGATTCGTGTTGACTCCCTCTGCGCTAAACATAGATGTGTATACTAAAAAAATCGGAAACCCGCAGCTCCCGGTGTCCGGATATTTTAATTCTCCACCGTCGGGGGTCTCCCCCAATGTTTGTCCGGTTCAGATCCGATTTCTCTAAAAAGTTATATTTTTGCAAAGAAAGGTGAATTTTAAACCAGTATGTTGCACACTCACATCCCTCATACCGCCAAGAAAACCCTCTATATCGATTAATTGGTCCCTTAATCATAAAACTATAAAGTTTGTGGCGAATGTGCCACATTGGTCACCATGCCTTTAGGCATGGCAGTACTTTCTGCATTTTGGCATAAATCTTGGCACTGGTGAAATTCGCTAGTGTAAAGCCTACCTTTGACAGGTAGGCCTATTGACTTGATATTTGTTACCACTTTCTGCACAGTGCATCCTGCCTTGTTTTTATCTGAAAACCCTTCACTCTCTTTTCTTTTTCTTTCTTTTTTTTTTTTTTAAAGCCTGTCTGGCAGTTTTCGCAATCGGAATATGATCCGAATGCTCTGGTGTACCAAACATATTTGCTTTTCCAAGAATAGCTCTGTAAGTTTTCCAATAGGCTACTCTTGTTAATGTTTGTATTTTAATTTAATTTAATTTATTTACACTAGGCCTGACAGGTAGAAAGGAAAGGGTAGGAAAAAAAGTGAGAAAGAGAAAAAAAAAAAAGGAGAGAAAAAATTATATACATACATACACACATCCACATATCTATACACATGCACATACACATACACACACACAGTCCTGCTGTTGCTTGCAAATAATGTGTATATGTGCCTCTGTCATGGAACATACTCACCAATGGGGGCAAGAAACTGCAACCACGCCCCCCGTGATCCAGAGGCAAACAGGGAAGGACCCAGGGGACACGGCCTATCCACGGCCCACTAGGAGCTCAGAAGACCCCATGGAAGCAGCCAACCCGGCCCCAAACCACTAGCCAGTCCCTACCCCAGGCAGGGTGCATGAAACTGGGGTGTGGAAGACCCGCCCTCCCCCTCTTCCCACTCAACGTGTTTAGAGTGATGTGTTGAGTGTATGTAGTGGGAAGAATATGTATGGCTGTGTGAAAGCTACAGTGCTATTAAAATTGGAGGGACAGGTGTAATATGAGCACTGAGCAACAGCGCCCATCCACACCACCCCCCAAGGCCTTCAATGTCTAAGATGGAAATAAAATTGAGGAGCAGGCAGCAGTGAACAGAGAAGTGGGGCCACCTCAGCAGCTCCACACACTAACCACTGTGTTTTCATTCTCTTTTCTAATTTGCTCTTATAATTTTAGATATGAACCTCAGAATAGAATGCCTTTATTGTCATTATACAGAATGTACAAAGAGATTGGAGGGCCACTCCTGTTCAGTGCCATGCCATAGAAAGTCCCACTTTCTGAAATATAAAATAGAACTAATAAAAATGTACTGAAAATAAAACAATGTATAAAAATATATACATTGTAAAAAATAAAATAAGTATATATGGGCGTACAGTTTGGTAGTGAGAAAATCTGGGATGACTGTATTGAAAGCTGAGCTGTAATCCATAAAGAGCATGTGAGCGTAGCTCTGCTAATGAACACATCCAGGTGAAGTGTGCAACATCAGCACAACTTTCAATTTTTTAACTAAAACTAGACTTCAGGAAAAAACATCAGCTGACAGTTGGGTAGTATCTGAGATGGCTAGCTCAGTACAATAATAAATGTAATTAAGAGCGAGAGGGTAAAGTGCTTTGAGTCTATTTTTTTTTTGTACTTTTGGCGTGAACAAGAGTGTTGTATGTAATGTCATTTAATTTTGTTATATTTGCTAACAGGTTAATGTTGAAACAATCAAATGATCATTCAAGAAGCTTGTTCAGCATACAGCGAGGTTATTCTTGTGACATTCAGCAACTATTATTCATTAACGCTAGATGTCAAGAAAAGACCATCAGTGGACCTTTATTCAATGTCAAAATGCAGACCCCTTATGAGCAAGCATTTGGTGACAGTGGGAAGGAAAAACTCCCTTTTAACAGGAAAAAACCTCCAGCAGAACCAGGCTCAGGGAGGGGGGGTCATCTGCTGTGACCAGTTGGGGCTGAGGGGAGAGAAAAAAAAGACATGCTGTGGAAGAGAGCCAGAGATTAATGACAATTAATGCTTAAATGCAGAGGGGACAAATAAGGTGAATGAAAAGAAAAAGAAACCCCCCCCAGCAGCCTAGGCCTAGGGTGGTTCAGGGTCACCTGATCCAGCCCTACCTATAAGCTTGATCAAAAAGGAAAGTTTTAAGCCTAATAATAAGAATAAGAATAAGCCTTAAAAATAGAGGGGGTGTAGGGTAAATGTACTCAAAACAACTGAGTTAGAACTTCAACAATTTATTTTTAATTATATTTAATTTATGGGAATGTGTGGCTCCAACTTTTTCAGCAGATTAGGTTAAATTAACGGGCAGCACGGTGGCGCAGTGGTTAGCACTGCTGCCTCACAGTTAGAATACCATCTGGAAGGCCTGGGTTCGATTCCACCTTGGCCCAGGCCTCTCCCTCTCTCTGTGTGGAGTTTGCATGTTCTCCCCGTGCTTGCGTGGGTTTCCTCCGGGTACTCCGGTTTCCTCCCACATTCCAAAGACATGCACTTACTGGGGTTAGGTTAATTGGCTAATCTAAATTGCCCATAGGTGTGACTGAGTGCGTGAATGTGAGTGTGAAAGGTTGTCTGTCACTCCGTGTTGGCCCTGCAACAGGCTGGCGACCTGTTCAGGGTGTACCCTGCCTCTCGCCCTATGACAGCTGGGATAGGCTCCAGCCCCCCCGCGACCCTTAACAGGATGTGCGGAAGCGAATGGATGGATGGATGGATGGATGGAGGTTAAATTAACTTACTTCTTTTAAGATATACTGTTAGGTTTTACAGTGTGGAAATATTTATGGCTAGAGAATATGTTTTTTTTAGGCAAGTTTAGAGAATCTGATAAACTACAAATCCAGTCTCTGAGTGCCCAATAGGGGTTGAATTTGAATAATTTATGAGTTTATTAGCTATCTATAACTTTGCTTTTAGGAAAAACGTCTTAAGTCACATTTAGTAGGAAGGACAATATTTATTTAAAATGTATTTCAGTGTGCATGCAAACATGTACATGACTGTCAAGAATCTATCTTTCTAGTTTTTAGTTGCATCTCTTTTGCTTATTGGAAGGGCATGTTGAGTCCCTACTGATGAATATCATGGACATAATGAGGTAGTTGTTAGATGATATGACAAAGTTTAGAAAGCAGCGCATTACATTAAATGAAAGCGTTTTTTGTATTTGTAGTTTCAGTCCTGACACTCCTCATCTTGCAGATTGGGGGATTATCGGATTGATAGTGTAGTCTGAATTTTGTATGAGTGCCATCAGGTCCATCACACTGAATCAGCCACTTTGCTCTGCACAAGATTAGAAGCACAACACTGCACTGAAAAACAAATATGCACATGAAGGAATGTCAGGTTGTGTTGGGAACAGGAAGTTGTTCCCTCTGGGCCTCATTGTTCTCCAATAATGCTACAGCTATTTAAGGAATGAGTGTGTGAGTGGTGCTGTCTAAGAGGTTTGGGTTTTTTTGTTTTGTTTCTTCTTTTTTTTTTTTTTTTAGCTATTACATTTTTTTGGCCATTAACTTTGAATTAAGCAGAAACTCTTCAAATTAACATGGACACAATTTATCAATTTATAATTTACTTATGCTGTCCTTGTGCCTGTTATCAGAAAAGTGTACCACCACAACGCAACAATGGAGAAGAATATGCCAAATTTATTTGCCTCCCTGTTGTAGTGCTACATTATGATTTAATAAGGCTAATGTTTTAGCTTTTGCTTTACATCTTAATTTAGCCTATGTGATGCCCCATGGTAATGGGTACACTTGGGGAGGTGACCCCCCCAGGAAAGACATATCCGAGATCTCTGTCCAGAAGAGCGCAGTCCTACGAGCAGCTAAGACACTGCGGAACCTCAAGCTCCCAGGCCTCTGGTAGAGGCCCCAAGCTTGGAGAACAAGCTCCCATAAGGGCAGTGGGGAGAGACCCTCATCTGTGGAACCTGCTCCTAGTTTGGATTTGGGAGACAGACACCTGCTCTGTTTTTAAGATTAAGCTTAAAACTTAGCTTTTTGATAAGGCTTATAGTTAGGGCTGGATCAGGTGACCCTGAACTACCCTATAGACCTAGGCTGCTGATACAGTGAATACTTGTTTTTCTTTCATGTTTTTTCACTCTGTTTATACTCCACTCGGCATTTAATCATTAGTTATTATTAATCTTTGGCTGTCTTTCACAGCTTAGCTTGTCTTTTGTCCTGTCTTGCTCCCCTCAGAGAGACAAGACAAGAGACAAATGAGAACCAGAGTTTAATAACTGGGAATGATTAAATAATGTAGTGGTGTATAAACACAGAGAGTGATAAAAGATGAAATGGTCAGTGCATCATGGGAAGCCCCCAAGCAGCCCAAGCCTATTGCATAACAACAGAGGATGGTTCTAGGTCAGCTGACTGGATGGAGATACTATCTTGTTTACTGATCATGTTTCTGATCATGATTATACCCAATATTCTTTTGTTTTTATCTATAATTATGATCCTGTTAGCACAAAATGATCTTGTGTAGAGAAGTTTTGATCTGCGATTTCCAAGTTATTGTTGACCATTTTTATCATGTAAAACGTTTGCACAGGTTATTATCTTGTATTTTGGAATTATTTCGGCTCTGTAAAGGTGACCTAACACAACAAAGAAATGATTGTAAACTTATTGATTTTTATTGAGGGAGTTGTGTCAGTTGCCCTTTTAGTGTTTAACAGGCCAAGTGATATGTTCAGTATTTTGTGGTAATGTTTTGTGTGTTACAAAACATTACCACAAAATACTAAACAGTATTCCTCTCCTCATTCCTTTTGTCTTTTCCCATTACTCAGCTTGCTTATTCTAGTCTATCTTTTTCTCTCCTGTAGGTTTTCAACTTCCCTTTGCACCTCTGATCCTTGTGGACCTTGTGGATCATAGGACCGCCCCTGTCATCAGCTCCTCCTCCCTGGACATATACATAAACACAGGAATATAAGTGGAAGAACTCTGGAACGCTCTTCATCCTTCCTTCTTCACCTCCATGTTGTTCTCTTTTCATAATATGTCGCTGGATGACTTACAAACTTTTCTAATAGCCCCTGAGCAAGGTTTTGCTCAACTATTGATATCATGTTAAAATGGGCTGGTGACGCATGGCAAGATATAAATGACTGATTACAGAAGGTTCAGCCACTGACCCCTTATGTTCATTTCAGTGATAGCTTGTGGAAACTGAAAACTCTCAAGTGCCTTGTCCTAAAGAACGACACCAGGGCAGTTAAAAAAATTTCAATGGAAATATGAGACAGTTCCTGTTGTTTTAAAATTGGGTTGCACTGCACCAAACATTCCATTTTGATGAAGAGGTCCCTCCACCTCTTCATCCTTTTCTTCATGTTACCTTTGAATTTGTTGCACATTTAAGCTGAAAGTTGCTGGTCGTATTTCTTGTGTCCACTACTCTTCATAACCTTCTTCATAAACTTCATAACCTTCCTGCTTGTGTTCTCTTTTCAACCCACCACCATTTGCCCTTCTGCTGCTGTCCTTCCCTCTTGTTCCCGCCCCCAGTCATCCTCTTCTTCCGCCTCCTCTGCTTCCGCCCCTTCCCTCACCGCATTCACTACCATTATCATCGCCACCACCATCCACACACTCAGTCCCACTCTCACCACTACTGGCACCAGTATCACCAGCTGTTCACTTCTACCCCTTGCTTCTCACTGCCTCCCTTCACGACCTCTGTTGTTACCATGGCAACAACTGCCACCACCTCTTCCTCAACCCCATCATCCTCATCATCGCCTAGTGGTAGCGCCAGAGAGCACCTGTTGGCTGTGCGTCGGCGCACTCCGCACACCCGACCATACACGATTGGGCCTGACAACCTCTGCAGCTTCTCAGTGCAAGAAGCAGTTGGGGCCTCCACCTCAGCCTCATCTACAATGCCATCAGGGAATCAACCAGAAACAGCAGGGATGGGGCTTCAGCGGGCCAACAGTGATACAGACCTAGTGACTTCAGAAAGTCGGTCATCACTCACAGCTTCTACATACCAGCTGACTCTGGGCCACGGCCACCTGGTTATCTCCTGGGACATCAAGGAGGAAGTTGATGCAACAGACTGGATTGGCTTATATCATATTGGTGAGAAAATTCACCTGCTGAAGCATGGAAAAACTAATTCAACTAATGGTTTGTCCCCAATTAATATGCAGATTTTTATTATTCTTTTTGTTAAAGTACCCTTGCATGTACCACTAAAACAAAGTTGAAGTTACTTCAGACTAGCAGCAATTCAAGGTGACCTGATAGACCCGGCCCCCATAGCTACAGAAAAACCTTTTGGCTTTTCTCTCTGGCATGACATACAGGCAGTTTGTAAGTTACTTTGATAGCATGGGAGATTTCTTTTGAAAGATTTGATAGGCAAAAGGCTCTCATTTTTAATCAGCTACTATCTGTTTCATTGGCTAAAATAACAGCAGCAGTTTGCAGAGTTTGCAAGCTTTAGGATAAACACTCAGTAAATTAACTAATATATTTCAAAGTAATAATCTTTTTAAAGCTCAAACACAGGAATATACAGTGGAACTGTACTGTAGAGTGAATTTTAGGATGACTTTTGAGTCTGGTAAACATATAAACTCACATAATGAGTTTAACTTGGACTGGTTTTTGTATAGCGCTTTTCTATTCGAGCACTCATGTCTCATTCACCAATTCATACAAACAGGTTTTCTATGCCTAAGTGCTGTCTATCTAACGTTCATATACATTCACACTTCAATTAATGCATCGGGAGCAACTCAGGGTTCAGTATCTTGCCCAAGGATGCTTTGGCATAGACTGGGGAACCCAAGGAGCAAGCCACCAACCTTTCAATTAGTAGATGGCCTTCTGTACCACCTGAGCCAAATCCACCCCTAATGCTGCTGACACTGCAGTGTTCCCTTCCTCAAAATCAGTAAGGAGCAGGGCAGAGATGCTAAATTACCTTGTTAGCTACTGGTCACCCCCACCCCCCAAGACACAGAGGTAATGTGAGGGTAGTACAATAAGTGCCCCTCAAAGTCAGAGGTCAAGTTTTCTGAAAATCTTAAGAACAATGGATGTTCAAATTCATGCTATAGATCCATCTACTTTAAATCTCACGAGTTTGAATCTTGACCTCAAGGTCAAGTCATAGGTAAAGTTTTCTTATGAACATGATAGCTGGAGAAAGATGTAATCAAGGATTTTCAAATTGATGCCACAGATGCATCTACTAAAAATCTTGGCTGACTTAGTTCATAATGCCAATCGGAGAAAGTGATGACATTATTATTGTATGACCATTATTATTCCATCCATCCATTCACTTCCGCTCATCCTGTTCAGGGTCGCGGGGGGGCTGGAGCCTATCCCAGCTGTCATAGGGCAAGAGGCAGGGTACACCCTGAACAGGTCGCCAGCCTAACACAGAGAGAGGGAGAGGCCTGGGCCAAGGTGGAATCGAACCCAGGCCTTCCAGATGGTATTCTTACTGTGAGGCAGCAGTGCTAACCACCGCGCCACCGTGCTGCTTTTGATTGATATGGTGAATAAAGTCACTGAGGCCCACATGAGGCCCCACCCTATTAAGATCTACTGAGAGCTGGTAATTATGTATTCTAGAACTTGTGGTGCTAGGGGTTTTGTGCCACCTAAAGATTCTACTGCCAGGAGGCTGAGGGGCAGCACTGGTGGCCGACAGTATTTTTACCTTTTTGATGGCTTGTCTTCTAATAGTAATTCGTTTTGGGTAAAAATAATTTTCAAATATAGTCCTTTTTTAATACTGGTCAAATGTTAAAATTCTGTTTACTCAAAGAATAAAGTCATGATAATGTTGAAGAAGTGGCCACTGTATACAACATGTAGAAAGATGTATTTTGATGTTGCGAGAAACATGCCCAGTCTCAGTGGTCATGAAGTCATGAAAATAAAGTGAAGTTTAGCTTTAGGATACAGTTAGTCTAGATGGGAATAAAATTTAAATGGTCAATACCCAACCCAAAGCATCATGGATATTTGTACAATAGGTGTTTTCAAAAGGAAATGTGCCACAAGAGCTGTGGCAGAATCGATAAAACAAGAAATTAAAACTATAACTATTAAAACAATGTTCTCATCAGTGAATTAAACAGAAAAAAGATTAAACATCTAGGGTACTAATGCTGGATTGATGAAACTGGATGAATAATTAAACAGTTCTCAGCCAGATACAGTTTTCAGCAAATTGGTAGTGCTCATATCCTGACCCCACAGCAACTCTTTGAATAGTCTAACACTAATTCTAACTTCTCTAGAATCATTCAATTCTGTGTGCGCTTTGAGGTGTCTGTTTCAATGCTATATATATATATATATATATACATATGTGTATATATGTGTGTGTGTGTGTGTGTGTATATATATATATATATATATATATATATATATATATATATATATATATATATATATATATATATATATATATATATATATATATATATATATAAAATTGATTTATGTTTCAGCCTGGGATGGTTGGGGCTGAGGAGAGGGAGACAGGACAAAAGACATGTTGCGGAAGATGGCTAGATATTAATAATAACTAATGAGTAGATGCAGAGTGGTGTATAAACAGAATAAAAAGAGGTGAATGATCCAGCCCTAACTATAAGCTTTGTCAAGAGGGTGTCTCTCTCTCTCCAATCCAAACTGAGAGCTGGTTACACAAAAAAGCAGCCTGAAAGCTGAAGGCCTCCCATTCTACCTTTGAATACTCCAGGAACCACAAGTAAGCCAGCAGTCTGAAAGAAAAGTGCTCTATTGGGGGTGATACAGTACTATGAGGTCTTTAAGATAAGGTGGGGCCTGATAATTCAAGACCTTGTATTTGAGAAGAATTGTAAATTAAATTCTTCCAGCAGGGAGCCAATGAAGAGAAGCCAATATAAGAGAAAAATGCCCTCTCTTTCTAGTCCCTGTTAATACTCTAACTGCAGCATTTTGGATCAGCTGAAGGCTTTCAGGCAGTGGCCAAAGCAAAACCTTGGGTGTGGGAGGAGTTCAGGTTATCTGCTTTAAGCTGCACGTTTGTGAGTTATACCACAGAGTCAGGCACTTCTGATTTGATTTGTTTTTTTTAGAGGAGCCACAGTATCCAGGTTGTATGCAGTGAGGATGTAAAACTACTGACTACTAACTCGCTAGGAGTAGAGTGTAGGTAGCTACTCTGCTCAGAGCACATATGTGCAGCAGAGTCCACCAAACAGTCTATGATAAACGCCCCATGGCTTATTGTTTTTTGATTTTTTGTTTTGTTTTGTTTTGTTTTTTTGTTTTGGTGGTGGGGCGTAATTGGTCTTGACTACCTAAATATTGGGTGGCTGTAGCTCAGGAAGTAGGTCATCTACTAATCAGATGGTTGGTGGTTCAATCCCTGACTGCTCCAGTCTGTACACCAAAGTATCTTTGGGCAAGATACTGAACCTTGAATTGCTCCTGATGCATTAATCAGAGAGTGATTGTGTGTGTGAATGTTAGATATAAAGCACTTGCATGCAGAAATTGCTTGTGTGAATGGGTGAATGAGACGTGCTGTATAAAGTGCTTTGCAGAGGTGGCAAAAGTACAGATATTCTCTACTTAAGTAGAAGTACAGATACTTGTGTTAAAAAATACTCTAGCAAAAGTTAAAGTACTGGTTCAACTTCTTTAAGCAAGTAAAAGTGAAAAAGTACAGGCTCTGAAATGTAAAAGCAGCTCTTTGCAGGATGTTTCTACCAGCTATTTTTGTGCAAAGCTAACTAAACTTTGTGCTATATTAATGTAATAATAAAACAATATTATTACGAGTATACAAACTCTGTTTCAGTCTAAATTCCATTTCTGTTGAATGCACTCAGCTTGAACACTGTTATGTAGAACATGAGTAGAGAAAAAGAAAGAAAGTTTTTAAAAAAGTTCTATTTGCTCTTACCTACATTGTAAAGGGTGACTCTGCCTCACCTGAACAGGAAAATGTACAGTCAGGGGTTACACTGGGATTCAGCAGGTTGTAGTGCCTCAGCCTGGGGTAAAGAATCACAGCTCACAATAATGGCTATTGTGAGCTCCAGTAGATTTTCTTTGTGTCAGGCTGTGATCAGCCTGCGCTGCTGCTGTTCTGTGTGGATTTACACAACTGAATTCAACAAGATGTAACCCAATATTTCATGAGCTATGTTGGCTGATTTCCACACAATAGTGACAGTATACTGTTTATATTGTCATTCATTGTTAATATTTTATATTGACAGTTCGTAGTTGGTATGAAGGTAGAATTCAGTGAATGAATCTAAGCATCAATTCAAACTAATCTCTGCTACACTTGATGTAACCTAACAATGAGCATGGACACCATAGCCATGTCCACCAGTCCAGCACAGATCTTTACAGTACAGCAAACTAACCTGTTTATTATATTATGTTTATTAAACATTTTGAATAACACAAAGTTAGTCTACCTCAGTTTGTTTTGCAAGATGTTTCACAATATGAAAAAACAACAACTTCACATCATCTTGGATCTGTATATGATGTGAAGTTGATGTTTTTTCATATTGTGAAACACTTTAAATTTCAGGTTTATCAGATGTTACTGAGCAGTCCCTACCTTTAAATCTAACCTCTCTTCTTCCTCTCCTGTCCGCTCTTTTACATCTTTCTCCATCTCTGAGTGAACTTCTCTCTTGCTCTTTTCTCTCTCTGGAAATACAGCAGCTGTTATTTTAGCTAGCAGTCACACTGTGAAAATCTGCAGACACTTTGTGTGTTTGCTGATATTTGTTGAGCATTTAGAAAGGTTGCATTTGAATTGAATCCTTTTATTTTTGCTCCCAATCTGTAGTGCTAGCAGACGTTCCATGACCACAACTTAGGGATGCCTGCACTCGGTCTGTCCCACTTTAACCCTTGAGCACAGTGCTTTAAATGATACATAAATGGTTTTAACGCTTTCATGTTTTTGTATGCGATAAACCCCAGGGTGGGTATGCCAGTCTGATTGTCCCTTAATGTGTTATTCTTACTCCATTCATGCTCAGATCGGTTTGATGTTTGAAGGCACGCAGTGACTAGAAAAAATAGCATGTTTTGAAAATATAAGGAGTAGAAAGTAGAGATATTTGTGTAAAAATGTAGGGAGTAAAAGCAAAAAATTTTCAGAAAATCAAATACTCAAGTAAAGTACATATACCCGAAAAATCTACTTAAGTACAGTAACGAAGTATTTGTACTTCATTACTTCCCAGCTCTGGTGCTTTGTACAGTAGAAAAGCACTGCATAAGAACCAGTCCATGTAACTATTACTGCTGCATGGATATATCTGAAGCTTGGTTAAAAAAAAAAAAAAAGTCTGTGTTGCTTTTGCAGCTTTCTTTTTTAAGTGTCAGCTGACATCTTTCAGGGCTCGCAAACTCACATCTCTCATAAACATCTGTTGTGAAAGAGGAGGTTTCAGCAGTAAGTCAAATACTTTTCAGTTTTCCCAATATTTAAACCACAGGTGACTAATGTTTTGTTTGAGAGTGACAGGTTTTTTTTTATCCAACAAAGAAAGCCTAAGCAAACCAGTGAACGGTGAGCACTCCATCCATCCAAGCCCTCTGATTGCTTTGCTAGTATTGATCTATGCATCTGGGGAGAATTTCTACTGATTTTCCAGAATTTCCAGCCTGGCTGCTTTCATAGTCCTGTCTAACCTGTGTGTGTGCATGTGTGTGCACATAGTAGTAAAAGTAATAAAGGCTAACAGTAACATAGCAGGGTTATCAAGGTTTTTTCTTAGCAGTAATTCAGATTCTTGGGTTAATTTCTTGTCCTAAATAACTTAAAATACTCTTAAGCCATTATGAGCTGTTTTTTGTTTGTTTGTTTCTGAAAAATATTATGTAACTTTCAGATTACTGTAACTTGTTTAACCTTCAGTTGGTTTTTTTAATAGGACCAGTTTGCCAGTTAAAAAATTATATTGGATTGGGATAGATGGCTAGAACCATATATGTGTGTGTGTGTGTGTGTGTGTGTGTGTGTGTGTGTGTGTGTGTGTGTGTGTGTGTGTGTGTGTGTGTGTGTGTGTGTGTGTGTGTGTGTGTGTGTGTGTGTGTGTGTGTGTGTTTTGTTCGTTTGTTCAGGTGGTGCAGAATTTCTTGGGCAACCACAAAGCCAAAAACTATGAAGATCTAGTTGACATGCTCATATCATTCAAAAGCATGGGTTGCAGAAAATCACTTAAGATTCATGTCCTTCACTCTCATCTTGACTTCTTTCCACCCAATTTGGGTGATATGAGCGATGAGCATGCAGAAAGGTTCCATCAAGATATCTCTGAGATGGAGACCAGGTGCCAGGGGCGCTATAATTCAAACATGATGTGTGACTACTACTGGTTTCTGCAGCGCCAAACTTCTGTGAAGCACAAGTGCAAAAGCAAGTGTTTGTCAGAATTTTGAACTGTTTAGGCAGACTAATTGTGAACTGTATTAGTTTGAGATTCCTCATATGAGTTGTATACCAGTTGCATACCAGTTGTATGTTTATGGTATACTTTTCTAATAAAATCTTTGATGTTGAATTTGGCGATTGGCATTTATTGGCATAGTTACATCACTCAAGATCCTGACGTGCTAGAGAAATTCTGTTTGCATATTTGGAATCAGCATACCCAAATTAGTAAAAATCAGTTCTTTTTCTTCAGGCAACAGAAAAAAAGTTTTTTTTTGTTGACCAGTGTACTAAGTGAGGCAAGCAGCAGCAGCTGTGTGTTAACACAGTTACTTTGCTAGAAGAGCTGTTTTCTCTGTTTTGTAATGCAATGGTTGCATTACTAATGGTTAGTGCACTCTTGTGTCACTAACCATTGCTATCCTACTACATCTGCAAGCATCTGTGCAGAGCTAAAGAAAAACTCTTAGAAATACATATTATGTAAATATGCTTGTATGTCTCACAGATGAGACGTGTGTGGCCAATGTGTGGGATTCCAAGAACCGTGGAGTGAACGGCACCCAGAGAGGGCAGATTGTGTGGAGACTGGAGCCGGGACCCTACTTTATGGAGTGTGAGTGTCTTGTGTTCTTAAATTAAATTAGACAAATTTTCCACACAATGTTATATTTTGGTTTCTGTGACAAGTTCTCCACACCCTGTAAATGTGACATAGCTTTGATGAGTGTGAAAAAAGCCCTAATTGCCACCATAATATCTGAGATAAGAATGGTGTACATACTTATCTCAGTTTTGGCACAGAGACTACGTTATTGAGAATGAAAAGTCTTTGTTTACAAACTACAGTAAAGTTTGTTTCATAATGTGACTAACTGATGACATTCAGTGCTATTGCCCTGATGAAGTTAACTATTTTAGTTACAAGAATAATGACAACAACATAATTGTGTCTTTGTAATATTGTTGTCATATTTGGTTGTGTGGCAGGCAGAGTGTGGACCCAAATGAAGGACTTGTGAAGTGAACATAAGCTCTTTATTGCTGCTTACTGCAAGAATAAACCAAAGTGTACATAGAACAGTGCAGGTACAAACTGGAAAAAGGAACTGAGAGACAAGAAATGCGCAGACAATATTTACACATACAAAGTAATCAGGGAGATAGGATACACCACGAAGCACAGCTGAACTGAATCTAACTGACTACACAAAGGAAGCAAAACTGAATACAAAGCACACAAGTAAAAAAGTGAACAGGAAAACAGTAAAACAAGAAATGACAATTCAGAGACTTGACAAAACATGGGAAACATAGGGAAAGACAAGGCAAACAATAAACACAGCAATACAAAGGCTCAGGACCATGACAAATGTAGGGTCTTTATCTTACAGTATACAGGGCCCTGAGGACACTTCTGAATTGGCGTTATATAAATAAAATTCAATTGTATGAACTTTTAGCACTTAATTTTTTACACAACACCTCTTAGTGTACAGTACACGCAAAAATACCAATTTCAGTTCTGGGTTCATTTTAGTAACTTTATCTTGCATCCACTTCAAATTATATTTTTCCTTATCAGATTTGGACAGTCATCACTTGTAACACTTGCCAGGTTGTCCAATTTCAGCCCCAGCCTATCCAAGTATTCAGTCACTTCCATGAACAAATCATTTCCTGTCATACTTCCTTTCATTAAGTGCATTGCTGCCAGTGCCTCTGTAATCTTGTAAGCCATTCTGTGATGGGGAGTTTATCAAAGGGACAAACTGCGTAATGTATATAGTACAAGTCAAAAGTTTGGACACACCTTCTCATTCATTGTTTTTATTTTTTTTCCCTACATTGTAAATTAATACTGAAGTCATCCAGACTATGAATGAACACATAAGGAATCATGCAGTAAACTTAAAAGTGTTCAACAAACCAAAATATGTTTTAGATTTTAGATTCTTCAAAGTAGGCACCTTTTCCTTTGATTACAACTTTGCACACTCTTGGCATTCTTTCACCTTCATGAGGTAATCACCTGAAATGGTTTTCCAACAGAATTGAAGGAGTTCCCAGAGGTGCTGAACACTTGTTGGCTGCTTTACCTTCATGCTGCGTTGCAGCTCATCCCAAACCATATCAATTGGGTTTAGATCAGGTGATGTGCCGCTAGGTCATCTGTTGCAGTATCCTCTTTTTTGGTCAAAAATCCCTTACCTAGCCTGGAGGTGTGTTTGGGGTCATTGTCCTATTGAAAAACAAATCATGGTCCCACTACGTGCAAACCAGGTGGGATGGCCTGTTGCTGCAGAATGCTGCGATAGCCATGTTGGTGTTAAGTGGTGTTAAGCCATGTTAAGTGTGCCTTGAATTTTTAATAAATTGGCAACAGTGGCATCAGCACCCCCATATCATCACTTACACATGACTCATCTGCTCACCTTTCATGCATCTTAAAAAGACATGGCATTTGGAACCCAAAATCTCAAATTTGGACTCATCAGACCAAAGGACAGATTTCCACTGGCACAATGTCCATGGCCCAAACCACTGGCCAATGTTCCTTGGCTCAAGCCATTGTCTTCCCCTTGTTGTTCTTCCTTAGAAGTGGCTTCTTTGAAGCAATTTGACCATAAAGTCCAGATTCACACAGTCTTCTCTTAACAGTTGATTTTGAGATTGCGGTTTCTGAGGGTGGTAACTCTGATGAACTCATCATGTGCAACAGTGATAACTCTTGATCTTCCTTTCTTGGGGCGGTCCTGATTCAGTATTTAATATTCAAATATTCAATATTCAAAGAGTTTATGGTCATTCTTCTCATGTGAAACATGACAGGAACGAAAGATCGATTCTGAGGTCCCTCCAGTGCAAGTTGCCTTTTTTTTTTTATATATATTAAAAGATATTTACAAATAAATAGAATAATTTGAGAAATAGAATATATAGATAACTAACTACAGGGAAAAGTGATCTGGTACCTGAGCACTTCACACTGATATTACACATCATATTGTCCATATATTTCACAGTCAGTGATTTATTTCACAGAATAAGTGGACTGGCCTTGAAGAAGCAGAGTTCTATGTTGTACAAGTGTTGTCGTCAGTGAGAGTTTGTTAGTCTGACAGCTTTAGGATAGAAGCTGTTTTGCAGCCTGGTTGGTCTCGCTCTGATGCTGCATAATCTATGACTTGAGTATGTGTGCAGGGTGGGAGGGGTTCCCAATTATGAGAGCCAGTGATGAGAGCCAGTTTCATCCGAAGTGGAACTGGAAGGGTGGCTGTCAAGAAGCCATTCTTAAAAAAGAGAAACTGAGAGGAAAGGCTGAGGTGTGCCCGTGTACACAAGAACTGGGTTGAAAATCTTAAGGAGTGACGAAATCATTCATGGATTGCCCTTCCCAGACCCAGGACCTCAAGATGATAGAAGCAGTGTGGCATCATCTTAACAGAGAATGGAACAAAAGGCAGCCAGCATCCAAAGAAGAGCTTTAGAATGTCCTTCAATAAGCTGGGCGAGCTATTCCTGAAGGCTACCTAAAGAAATTACAAAAATCTTTTCTAAGAGAGTTCAGGTTGTAATTTTTGTATATATTTGCAGATGTTTCAATAAATCACAGCAGTTCCCATTTTCCTTGCAAAATATAAAGAAATAAAGGGTAACTCAAGACTTTTGCACAGCAGTATATCTTATACTACAGTAAGCATTAAAAACAGTAACAGTTTCAGAATTTGCTATCTATGTTAATTTTTTTTTCATTTAAATATAGACTTTCAATGATTTTGGAATCAATGCTTTCTGTTGTTGGTATATATATATATATTTCACTGAGCAACATAACTCTTAAGAAAATTGTTTTCTAATATGTGTTTAAAGGTAGAGTTCTGTGTTTGCTCTCTTCACAGTGGAGACGAAGATCTGCTTTAAATATTATCATGGTATAAGTGGAGCATTAAGAGCAACGACACCTTGTATCACCATCAAGAATCCTGGAGTAGCAGTATGTATAGTTGTCTGTGTGTCCTAACTCACTTTCCCCCAGTCTCTATTGATTTTGTTATGCCCTGTCAAGTGGTCAAGTCGAAAACCAAAATACAGAAGCTTACTTCACTAATATATTAGACATGAGAAAACCATACAAAATGAAAAACATCTTCAAACTTACAAAGCACACTGCTGGAACTACAAGTGAACACTTGCATTTCACTTATTGTTGCTGATTGTAATGTGGGAAAGGTGACTGGATTGGCTGGAATCAATCTATAACATCTGCCATGTCACACCAGTTACCTCATTCCCACATTGGCACACCATAAAAGAACAAAAAAAACACGTGTTATAAAAAATATTTGTCAACTTCAATTTTTCTATAGGATGCAACAAATGCCAGTGATTAGAGATCGTGACCTGCATTTGTTAAGCACCAGTCTCAGATTGGGCATGATTTTAGATTTTTTTGAAATCCATTATCTGGAATACATGAAAATAGACTCACATGTACAGTACCAGTCAAAAAATTTGGACACACTCGTTCATCAGTGTGTCCAAACTTTTGACTGTTACTGTATATAGCAGTTTTCTCATCTTACCAGTCAAAGGGCTTGTACTACAGGCCACATTCAAACACGTGGATGTGAAATGAAGGGCTGAATGCATCTAGCCCTTTATCTCACATCCACATCTTTGGCCATTTTAGAATTAACCCCTCGTGCATGCCCCTAGACTGTGGGAGGAAACTGGAACAAATCCATACAGGACTATAAGAGACTATAAATACAAGAGGTAACAAGGGAAGGGGGAACTGGAGGGGAACATAGGTGAAATTAATCACAAAAGACCAGAAAAGGGAGGTAAAGTCAATGCCAAACACAAGAGACAAAAGATTACCACAACAAAACAGGAAATGACTAAAAATGGGAACATCACAAACAGAGGAAAAGTCTAAAAAACTCAAATACACAGCATCAACAAACCCAGGACCATCCCGCAAGGAGAACATGCAAACTCCACATAACGTGTTGCCCAATAACCCGTGTGGACATGTTAGACAAACCAAAACAGAACCCAAACAGGGGCTGATAAATCCACTTAGAATCACAGAATAAAGCCAGTTCAGTATTTGCCCGAACCTTGTCATTCTTGTAGTTGTCACCACAGGAGCAGAATCCAAAGACAGGACAGAGGCACAGTAAAAACCAAAATCCAAACTTTAATCCAGGCATATACATAGAGGCAGCCAGAGAAGGCAAACAATTCAGGCAAGACTCCGTCCAAGAACAGGCAACAGGAACCAAAAGCACACAAGAAGAACACAGTACAACTAGAGAGCAAGACATCTGGGTTGAACAAAGACAATATGGCAAGTGAGTAGTGAAAAGAAAGATGTATATATGCTGCAGTGAAGTACCTTTAATACCTATGGGATATTCTAATCTCTGTAATAAAATATTGTGGTCAACAGTATCAAACATTGCACTAAAGTCTAGCTGGAAAAGCACAGAGATGACTCCACTGCCAGAGGCCACAAAACATCATTTGTAACCTTCAGTAATGCTGTTTCTGTACTGTGATGAATTCTGAATCCTGACTGAACTCTTCGAATATAAACAATTCCTCTGCAGATGATCATTTAGTTGTTTTACAACTAAATGATTTCAAGAATAGTTGAGAAAATAGAAAGATTGGGGATTCGCTTGTAATTAGCTAAGACAGCTGTATCAAGTGATGTCCTTTTAAGTAATAGTTTAATTTCTGCTGCCAGTGGCAGAAAAGGGCAGTGTTATATAGTCCATTAATAGAGATTGACTGATCATATTTAAGATTGAAGCATTAATTAATGGTAGGACTTGTTTGAAAAGTCTTGAAACAATTGAGTCTAAGAGATGTGTTGATGGTTTGGAGAAAGTAATTACTGAGGTTAACTCAGAAAGATCAATCAGAGAGAGAGAGTCTAAATAAATAGTAGTACTGAAAGTAGTAGTGAGATGGTTGTGATTTTTTTTTTCTTTAATGGTTAAAATTTTATTTGTGAAGAAATTAATGAAGTCATTACTAGTTGAGGTTATGGCACTACAAACTCTTTCTCCAGGCTAAATGAAGATCTTCTAAATTAGTGAGATGCCATTTCCTCTTCAACGTGCTTTAAATGTGCATTTGTGAGTTATACTGGGGAGTGAAGCACTTCTGCTTTGAGGAGCCACAATGTGTATACAGTGAACCCTCGTTATAACGCACTTCACCTCTCTCGGCCTCGCTGTTTCACGGATTTTTTTAGTGCAGTTTTTTACGCTTTTTTTTTTTTTTTTAAACAGTGTATAAACGTGCATCGTGTTCTGCGTCCTGATTGGCTGTCAATCAATCTCCTCCGTCCCTCGTCTCTGTCCAGCACAGAATGTGTTCGGCTTGAAAACAGGTTTTGATCTTTGGTTTCCTTCTATAGTACTGTATAATAATTGTAAAAAATAAAGCTGACTACTTTGCGGATTTCGCCTATCGCGGGTTATTTTTGGAACGTAACCCCCGCGATAAACAAGGGTTCACTGTAGATCATTACTACCAGAGGTGAAACCACTGTGATATCTTGCCCCATCCTATCATGTGACCTATTGAGGTCATCTGAAGTAAGGTGTGAGTTCAGGTTGAGGTGCTTGGGATGGGATCTCAAGACTGGATTGTAGGTGGCTGACAGCTGATGTCATAAACAACCAATCTCTGTTCAATGATGGTCATAAATAGACGACCTCACATCTTGGCTTATGTGATGACGCACACGTTTAATAGTGGGTCAACACAATGCCATCAAATAACACTTCTGAATATTTTCAGTTGGTCTTCCAAAGTATCTAGTACTTCTTTTTCCTTTGTTGTATGCTGTAATCTTTCATAGTGATATTACCACTTTAGCAGGATAAGTAAAGAACTTAAAAAAAATTACTGTAATTGCACACTTACGAAGACAGACTTATAGCTGACAATACAGACCAAGCTCCTGCTGTGTTTGTACAGGGACTGAATGGCCTGCAGCAATGGGCCAGACACCCTATACTCCCGTAGAACCCCCGCAGAGGACCTTCCTTTCCAGCACCCTGGTATAGACCTTACTGGGGAGGCTGAGGAGTGTGATCTCCCGGTAGTTGGAGCACACTCACTGGTCCCCCTTCTTAAAGATGGGGACCACCAATCCAGTGCCACTGGATTCTGCCAATCCAGTGGCACTGCCCCAGATCTCCATGCAATGTTGCAGAAGCGTGCCAACCAAGACAGCCCTACAACATCCAGAGCCTTCAGGAACTCAGGGCGAATCTGGTCCACCCCAGGGACCCTGCCACCAAGGAGCTGTTTAACCACCTCAGTGACCTCACCTCCACTGATGGCCAAGTCAGCCCCCTCATCCCCAGACTCTGCTTTCACTCCAGAAGGTGTTGTCAGTGGGATTGAGGAGGCGCTCGAAGCATTCCTTCCAGTTTGCAGCCCTCAGTGTAAATATCAATCTAGGCACTTGTGAATATTTTTTCTGTAATGTGAAATTTCAAATTACAAGTTCAAAGTTTTTTTTGTTTTTTTTTGACAAATTCTCTTATTTTACAAGTTCTCACATTTTGCAACATATTTAACTTCATAGGCACCCCCATTTTGTTTTTTTTGATTGAGTTATTATCTTTATTTGGTTTCACACATACATCACATGCCATACATTTCTCAGCTCATTCTTGCTTTACACAACTTCTCTGGTTGTTATTAAGTTTAATAAAACTTTAGCAATCTTTATTCACTTGGTGGGTGATTTTCATTGCAGCCCACAGTTGTAACAATTACTACTTAATTCATGGCATCATTACAAACTGGGATTGCTAATAACTAATAACTAATAGCTAACAAGCTTACATTTAAGGCCAACAGTTTGACAAAATGTAAATGAATCCAGGCTAAGCAAGGAATTGGGCAAGAATTCTCACTACTCTCAAAATTCCGGTTTTAGTGACAATATGTGAGTGATCAAACCATTCACTTATGGTGGTTTGTGGAAGTATAATATATTTTGAACTTGGCTTTGCTAAGCCATAAGCTGGAGACAGATTTAAATAGTGAGGTGAATGCCACAGATCTCTCATCAACACTACCATAGGTGAAGAGATGTAAGAAATGGTCAGCTTAAATCAGAACTTTCCCACACTTAAGTCTTCTCAGTTAACTTTTTAGCTGTTAGCGTAAAAGCAAATTTTTCTTTCTTCTTTGTCATCAGGTAAGAAGCGAACGCCAGATGGAGGAGCAGTCGGGGAATGAGCACTGTCGGAAACTTGTCAGCTTCACCCTGTCAGGTGAGAGGAATGACTCTTGTGGAAATGTGCTGGAGTGTTAATAATAAAATAAACATTCATGAAGCTTTCCAATTCAGACTTCCAGGCACTGGGCCTAAAGAAGGGCATGTTCTTTAACCCCGACCCCTACCTAAAGATGTCCATCCTGCCTGGGAAGAGGAGCGGCCTCCCTAAGTTCACCCATCATGGCCAGGAGAGACGCTCGTCAATTATTTCCAACACTATTGACCCTGTGTGGCATGGGGAGGTGAGCATAACCACACACTCATATTCCACAGTATATTAAAGTTTGATGCTCAGCCATTCATATGAATGGGTGAGCGTGTCCAGACTTGTCCAGACTGGCACTGCATGTATGTTCATCTGTGCTCTCTCTCCCCCTGATTTCTTCTGTTTATCCCCTTCTTCTTGTAAGAGCAAATAATTTTGATTCTGATTGTGAAAACTGCCAGACATGACAGGCATAATGTATTCGCTATTGTAAGTCAAAACTACAAGTGGAACAAAGAAAAAAAGAGTTGATTAGTAGAACCATATTTAAGACATTTTCCTAAATTACATAATGCAAGCAAAAATATAGAAATATATTAAATTTCACAGCATTTTGCTATTTACTCCTCTTTTAGAAATATACCTTTGTGGCTTTGATGACTGATGTGTTGGAGATTGAGGTGAAGGACAAGTTTGCCAAGAGCCGACCAATCATCAAGCGATTCCTGGGCCAGCTGAGCATCCCTGTGCAGAGACTTCTGGAGGGGCCAGTTGCTGAGTAAGTTGGCATGCAGAGCCAACATTGAATAGGTTCATGACTGAAAATAGGCATTAGAACAGCAAAGGACAAGGAAATTCAAGTACACTGAGAGTATATCAGTCTGTATTGTATGTTTCTATTGCTTTAACAGAAGTTTGCTCTTTCAGACAGAACGAGCAAACTTCTGTGGAGGACAAACATATCACCTTTAACACCTATGTTGTTCAGTCAGTACCCATCAATAATGACTAATCAGCATGTTGTTCCAGCATTGAATTTCTCCATTGTGGGACTAATAAAAGGATTTCTTATTTCTTTTTGATTTAATATTGAACTACAACTGGGGACATTACATTCTTCAGTAAACAATGATGATGTACAGTTTCACAAAAGTTATCAGTCTCTGGTGGTCAAGTAGAACAGAAATCGCAAATAAGAATAAGAGAAGAATAGAATAGAATGCCTTTATTGTCATTATACAGAATGTACAGTGAGATTGGAGGGCCACTCCTGTTCAATGCCATGCTGTAGAATGAATGTAGAATGCCTATTTTAGAATAACATTGCCTATTTTGTCATCATGCATTGCTTGGCAGTCTCTAAGGCCTCAGGTATGGACAGTCTGTTGTACTTTTTAGGCACAACTTACTTCATTACACCTTTCTGCAACTCTGACAGTTGGCTAACTTCCTTCCATGCTGCCTTGATCTTAGCCTCTAGTTACGGACTGGGGATCTTTGGTGTGTCAGGCGAACGTGATAACCACTACACTAAGGAAACTCTCTCTCTCTCTCACTCTCTTTATATATATATATATATATATATATATATATATATATATATATATATATATATATATGTGAAAGAAGAATGTTGCATATAATCAGCTTCCAGGGGTATACATAAAAATACCAAGAATTTATGTAGATTGCAGTGGTATACCTAATTATTTTGTTGTCTTCTAATGGCCCACAGGTAAAAGCTGTTTTTAAGTCTGTTGAACTAGATGGCAGCAAGTTGAACAGGTGATGACCAGTGTGGGAAGGGTCGGCCACAATTTTCACAGCCTTTCTGAGGCAGCGAGAGTTGGCAATGTCTTCAAGTGGGGGCAGAGGGTAACCAACCAGCAGTAACCTTCTCCAAAGTTCTCTGATCTGCCACTGAGCAGGCCCCAAACCACAGCGCAATGCTGTAGGTCAGCACACTTTCTATGGTGGAGTGGACACCAACAGTTTCTCCCCCAGGTGGTTCCACAGCACCCTCAGGAAGTGGAGACTCTGCTGGGCCTTTTTGACCGGTGCAGATCTGTTGGCCAACCAAGTTAGATCCTCAGAGATATGTGTCCCCAGGAGTAGTCTTAACAGTGTTCAGCTTGAGGTTCTTTTTGGTACTCCAATCTGCCAGCAGCTGAATTTCCTCTCTGTAGGCTGGCTTGTCGCCCTCTCAATCAGGCTGACCACAACTGTGTTGTTGGCAAACTTGATGATGGAATTAGAGGGGTGGGTGGGAGCACAGTCATATATGAAGAGGGCATATATGTAGAGCCGGGGGGGGGGGGGGGGGGGGGTCTAGGTCGTGAAGCTTCTCCATCAGGATGTCGGGTGTAATTGTGTTGAACCCCAAGCTGTAATCAAGAAACAACATCCTGATGTAGGTTCCTGGGAGCTGGGAGGTGGTTCAGGGCTGTTCACGGCTGAGCCACTGCTCTCTACCTATGGGTAAATTCACCTTTGTGGCAAACTGTATTTAGATCACTGAAATGTAGCTGATACAGTGTGAATATTAAGATATGAAATTATATGAATTTTTAGACAATTTATCTTATAGAATTGAAATCCTAGTTGGTGTTTGTCAATATGGACACAATTAATGTTTATGTGTATACAGTGAACAGCCAATCAGCTATAGCCTGTGTCGTCGTCTTCCTACGGACCATGTGAGCGGGCAGCTTATGTTCAGAGTGGACATCACTTCAGCTGGACAAGAAGGTGTGTGTCTCTGAGTGTGGATCAATCTTTTTAGTCTAAATTGGTAAGACCATAGGCACCATGACGTCAGGCGTTCGTTTCTGTAAGTCCTGTTTTGAAGTGCCTCAAGATGAGTGTTTCTGTTATTTGCCATCTAAGTTGCAAAAAAATAGCTGTGACGAGAAAAGGAGGATCTGACTGTGAAACTGCACATTCACTGTTTCATGACTTGTGATTGCCAAGTTATAGCCAATGAGTGTGCAGTTTCATACCACAGCTAATCCTCCATTTTGAATCAAGGTATGACTGAGACTTAATTTCTTGTTACCTGCTGTGTAAGGTTTGGCCACAGTGGCACTACCAGAAAGACAAGGAGGCTGAGCTGGAGGTGGCAGAGTTGAAGATGCTAAGATTTTCATTTGGAGTCATCAGGATGGACAAGATTAGAAACAAGTATATCAGAGGGACAGCTCAGGTTGAGTGTTTTGGAGACAAAGTTAGAGAGGCAAGGCTGAGATGGTTTGGACATGTGCAGAGGTGAGATAATGGTTGGCTGTGGCTTAGGAGGTAGGTATCTACTAGTGCTCAGCTACAGTAGAAAAGTGCTATATAAGAACTAGTCCATCTACTGTATATTGGACAAAGGATTTTAAAGATGGAGTTGCAGAAAAAGGGAAGACCACAGAAAAGCCTCATGAATGGGGAAAAAGAAGACATGCAGAGAGTTGGTGAAACAGAGGAGACTGCTTGTGATAGGGTGAGATGGAGGAACATGATCTTCTGTGGCAACCCCTAAAGGTAGCAGCCGAAAGAAGAAGGTGGGAGGTTTATTGTTGTTTTTGTTTTGCTAACATAAAATGAAAGCACACATTAACAAGTTAATAAATTTTTAAATTCTGTCTCTTTTATCTCCCTGCTCTCCCATCTTCTCATTCTTGTCCATTTACTCTTCTGCTCTAGAAACTTCCCCAGAGCCAGTGGGAACCATACTGGGTGGTGCAATGAATGGTGACTTTGGCAGTCCCTCTGATGATGAAGACCTTCCTCAACTCTCCTCATCTTTAGGTGCCACATGTGGACCTTCTCCTACAGGTTCTGATGAGGGCTTTTTGTTAGTTAATGGTGCATGTTATTATGGCAATGACAGTGTGTGGCAGGAGCCTGGGCAAATGGGAGAGGAGGATCTGCTTCCTGTGGCTCCGGGCAGCCTCACCAACAGGCAGGTGTCACTTAACGATTACCTGGATTCCCTTGAAAGTCCCAGGAGCACTGGGAACCGATTTACTATAGGACCTTTACCAAAACTCAGCTCCAGCTTTCCCACAGACACACGACTCAGCTCCATGCTGCACATTGACTCAGATGAGGATGAGGAAGCAGCTGGGCAGCAGAGGGACCAATCGCCGGAGACAAAGACACAGGAGGGCACCAACTCAGCTACCCCTGTGTCTCCACAGGGGAACAGTGCTTCAAATGGACAGCTGCAGTGGTCATCTGTGGCTGAGCCTGGATCTCAGGCCACAGTAGAGGCAGGTTCTTCTGCTGGGGCTCAGCCTGGAGCCAACACTGCAGGGGCCAAAACTGGAGCAGGAGCAAAAGAAGGTGCTGCTGGACTCCCAACACACACAGAAGAATCAGCAGCTGGAACAGAAGAGGCTGCCAGAGCAGTGGCTGGGGCTACACAGTTTACTGGAGAAACCTCCACAGTTTCCAATTTATCTCAGGTATCGACGGCTGAGGCAGCTGAAGCAGTCAGACCTGGAAACCCTGCAGGGGAATGTCCATGTCAGGAGCATGGCAGCAGGACAGGGACAACCCAGGAAGTACCCTCAAATCCCTCATTTGGTTCTCTTTCACCCATTCAGGTGAGGAACTATAGTTTAGGAGCATCACCCCTCTTTTATAATGGTTCCACCTATGCCAGATTACCTTTGAAAGCTGAGTTGAAAGTATAAAATATCAGCAGTGGATTGCTGTCAGTCACTGTCATCTCTAAGATCTGTAATAAAGCCAAAATGTTAGAGATTTAACAAAGTGTCATACACTGCCTCTCTCCTCCTCTTATTAGGAAGGGAAAATAAGAAAAGAAGTGGCTCCAAAGGCAGAGGAGGAAGGAGGGGAGTCATCAAGCAGTGAGGCAAATGGGCCAGCAGCAGCAGCTGCTCCATCCACCAGCACAGCTGATCAAGGAGGAAGCAGGACCTCTAAAGCTGGTAGGTTCTGCAACAAAACAATAACACAGTTTGATAAAGGCACTAAAATGTGATTATTATTTTTTTTGGGCAAATATTATTTTATTTATTATTTAATAAACAGTACACAAAAAAAGACATTTACAGAATTTAAACTAGAAGCCTCGGAGTCTTGGGACTCTGGAACTTTTGGAGCAAAAATCAGAAACTGAGGAACTATTTAAACTGCAATTTCTCAATCAATTTTAGGGGTATAGACATAATTAACCCAAAACCATGTCCTGCTTCTGTGACATCTTGTGCTCACAGTGTAAAAAGTTTGTGACTGGGACCTACAGTTTTTGTCTGGCAAGCTGTTGTTTTGATGCAGGTCAGCCAGACGTTCTACTCCCTCAGCCATTCACCCAGTTCTGAATCTTCATCATATATTGACTACATGGCCAAATTAATGGTACTGGAAGTTTAGCTCTACCAGTTAAGCATTAGTCTACAGATGAGAAGATTGTGGATTCAATTCTCAGCCTTAATAAAAAGTGTGTGTGTGTGTGTGGCAGAGATGTGTTTAACAACATTCAGCTGTTAAATTGGGGATTCAAGTTTTAGTTTTCTAGTTTCAAGTTTTCTAATTATTGCAGCTCAAATCTTCTTTCTGCATACTTTGTGCTACAGAAACTGTTCTGGTACCATAACATTCAGCTTTTTCTTGAGAGTTATCCTATTTTCTTTTTTGTAACTTCTAATTTTTTAAACAATATTTTCATGAAAATAATATTTTTGTGATTTTTTTTTGTCCCATTAAACTGAATGGAGAAAGGTTAAAATCCTCTTCAAACCCACCCTACAGTTAACTAGTTCAACATACTTTGAGCTAGTTTACTGGTGTCTTTTGTGGTTTTCAATTTCAGCAAATCAAGTTCAATTTAGCTACTTTCTTGAGAATTTCAGCTTTTTTACTTTTCAAAATTTCTCTTTCAGCTTGTTAAACTGTTTCAGAAAATTAAGTTTTTGGTATTTTAAGCATTTCTAGGTATTTCAGCTCAAATCTTTCAGCGTTCAGCATTCACATTGATTTCTATCAGGAAATGCATTTTCTAGTTACAGTTGTTCATTTAAATGGGATTGATTTATGAATAACATATTGTATTTACTGTCATAAGTGCAGAGCAGCTACCTAAACTCTGCTTCCAGTGAGGTAGATTATCTAATCAATAGTTTTACATCCTCACTGCGTGCGACTTTGGATACTGTGGCTCCTCTGAAAAGGAAAGCTTCAAATCAGAAGTACCTGACTCTGTGGTATAATTTAACTTCAATAGTTACTTCCTCCAAACTAGCAACATGTTTATTAGATCCCATTCCTACTAGACTGTTCAAAGAAGTCTTTCCAATTTTTGATGCTTCAATCTTAAAAATGATCAATCTGTCTTTATTAGTTGGCTATGTACCACAGGCCTTCAAGGTGGCTGTAATTAAACCGCTACTTAAAAAGCCATCACTTGACCCAGCTGTCTTAGCTAATTATAGGCCAATCTCCAACCTTCCTTTTCTCTCAAAGATTCTTGAAAGAGTAGTTGTAAAACAGCTAACTGATCATCTGCAGAGGAACGGTTTATTTGAAGAGTTTCAGTCAGGTTTCAGAATTCATCACAGTACAGAAACAGCATTAGTGAAGGTTACAAATGATCTTCTTAGAGCCTCTGACAGTGGACTCATCTCTGTACTTGTCCTGTTGGACCTCAGTGCAGCTTTTGATACTGTTGACCATAACATTTTATTACAGAGATTAGAGCATGCTATAGAAGAAAACACCACATGGTCACAAGGGAAGTACCACATTCAGGACTGTCACGGCAGAATGAAGAAACAAGTTAATAAGTAAAGGCTAAACACGAAAGCACCTTGCATTTGTCTCTTGGAAGTAGCACAAGAATTTATACACTGCCAAAAGTTTCTGCCACATTTTATGGTTGAAATCTGCAATTTTACTGCCTGAAGGTTCTATAAGTTATAAGTTTATTCTGACCTTTGCAATTGATTTAGTATTTTTTTTTACACAAAACATTTTACATGTCTGATGCTAGGACATAGCTCAGCCTACAGGAGAAGTTGTTGATACAGAGCAAACCACTAATTTTGAGTAGGTTGAAACCTGTGAGAAAGTGAAAGTGGATGCACAGGATCAAGGTCCCAACGTGATAACAAACAATATACAACAACTGCTAGAGCTAAAGGCTTTGCCTCCCATTCCTAGGAACCATAAGTAGGCCAGCAGTCTGAGAGCAAATTGCTCTATTGGCATAATATGGTACAATGAGGTCTTTAAGATAAGATGGAGCCTGATTATTCAATATATTAGAAGACTTTTAAATTCAGTTCTGGATTTAACAGGGAGCCAATGAAGAGAAGCCAGTATGGGAAAAATATGCTCTCTCTTTCTAGTCCCTGTCTTTCTAGACAACTGTTGCCTTCACCTTCCACATCTTTTCTAGCTCTTTTCACAGCCCTTGGTATTTCTTGAGCTTCTCTTGTTTGTTCTTTCTGATGTTCCTATTGCTTGGTATTGCACCAAGCTACTATGTCCGGATGGTTAGCCATCCCCCAGTGTGTCCATCTGTATCTGGAAGTCCCACAGGATCTTAGCTTGGTCACTCTCAACCAACCCTGGGAGTGTATTCCATCCATGTTCCAGGAATGTCCTGCCTGCTACTGTCTTGTACCCTGCTGTTATGTGCTGGATTGTGTCAAGGGCATCTGAGAGCTTGTTACTGTGCTGCCATGGTTAGTGCATCTGCGCTGTCTTTTAGTATGGTTCATGCTGTGTAGAGGCCTGTACTTCTATCATTGTTCCTGTTATTGCTTTTTCTTCTTTCATTAATACTTAAGGGAGTGTTAATGAAAAATTGCAGCCGTATTTATATCAAAATAAATAACAGTATTTTTTTTAAAGGGAACAGTTGTGTTTAGTTAACCATTTGATGTTATTAAATAATAGTAGATAACACTGTTTTCAAGCATCATCACTATAAAAAAGGAGACTTTAAAAAATGTGTTATTTTGATGCCATAAAACTTTGTATGTGCTTGTTTGTGTGTTTTTATCCAGGTGCCAAGGCACAATTCAATGGCCACCAGTCTGTTTGCTCCCTGCCATCTGTTCGCCATGACATCAATCGCTACCAGAGAGTGGATGAACCACTGCCACCTGGTGAGTATTTGTGTGTTTATGTACTTTGGTATGCATGACATACCAAAGTACAGTATACACAGAAATTATATCTTCAATCACTTACCTGGGAGTTTGAAGATTATGTGAAGGCCTGTGTCGAATTTAAGGCCCTAAGATTTCTAGAACTATTCTGGACTAAGAGCTCAGATCCTGTACCTGGACTCTTTTTGGGGCACTCTCCCTGGTACTCAACTCATCTTTATTTATAAAGCACCTTAAAATCAATGCCATTGGCCAAAGTGTTTGCTCTTACACAAACAGGTTTAAAATGCATGTATCAAAAAGTGAAACCACAATTAAAACAATAAACAATTAGCGGTGTAGCTTGGGGTGGCTATAGCTCAGGTGGTAGCGCAGGTCACCTACTGATCAGAAGGTCAACGGTTCGATTCCTGGCTACTCCAGGCTGCATGCCAATGTGTCCTTGGGCAAGATACTTAACCCCAAGTTGCTCTCTGATGCAAGTGTTGGAGTGTGAATGTTTGTGACTATTAGATAATAAAAGCACTTATCTTAGTTAATCATGGAAGTGCTTGTGTGAATGGGGTAAATGTAAATGTGTTGTATAAGCACTTTGAGTGCTCAAACAGAGTAGAAAAGCACTATATAAGAACTAGTCCATTTACCAAGAACCAACATCTCAGACAGAGTTAAAAGCCAAAGAGAAGAAATGTGTTTTAAGAGAGCATTTAAAAGCAGAGAGTGAGTCAGCCTACCTGATATGCAAAGGGATTCCACAGTTTTGGGGCAGCGACTGAAAAAGCACGGTCACCTCTCATCTTCCTCTTTGTCTTTGGGATAACCAACAGTGACAGAAAAATTGTTTTATTTGTTTTTTAATGTCTTCATGGCCTTGCCCCATCATATGTGTCTGACCTTCTCCACTTATAAGTCCCTGCAAGTTCCCTCAGGTCAGCTGATCCTAAAATGAACTGGGAGCCAGTGAAGTGAGGCTAAAATTGGTGTAATGTGTTCACATTATTTAACACCAACTAAAAGTTGAGCAGCAACATTTTGTACCATCTGTAGTCGGGCGAGTAGTATCTGGTTCAGCCCAACATAAAGTGCATTGCAGTAGTCTAAGTGGTTAGTGATAAAAGCATGGATTAAAATCTCAAAGTGGTGCTGTGAAAGAAATTGCTTCACCTTGGCCAGTTGTCTTAATTGATAAAAGCTGGACTTGACTACTGACTTAAGATACTGAATCTCAAGTTGCTCTCCGATGTAAGCGTTGGAGTGTGAATGTTTGTGAATGTTAGACAATAAGCACTTAGCTTAGTTATATATGGGTGAATGCAAACATGTTGTATAAGCACTTTGAGTGCTCATATAGAGTAGAATAGCGCTATATAAGAACTAGTCCATTTACCATTTACTTCAAACTTGGAATATTTCAAACAGATTTCAGCCACAACTACTGATCTCTGTCCAAAAGAAAGCAGTTTAAGGGATGAGTAAGATATGGCACAGAACCCTCAAACCCTTCAGGGTAGAGTACCAGAGTTTGTGTGTTTAGGAGCTGTGATGAGGAATTCAATTAATAGGCCTTTGCAAGCAAATGCAACTATCTAGAAAACATTTATGGCTATAGTACAACTAGACAAATCGAGAATTTGTCAGATGTGGGGAATATTGAAACACATTATGTCTGTTGTCCTCATAATGTGACCAGAATGAAACCAGAAAAAAAATTAAGCAAAATTTTATATTTTAATTAAATTGCAGGGTAAATGACAGCCTTATAACAACTGGGACAATTCTAATAAAGTGTACCCAAACAAGATATCTGTGTCATCAAAAAAAAGAAAAAAAAGCATAATTGTTAATCTAGATTCTCCTTCACATTGCTTAAAATTCACTTTTACTTATACTGCACAGTAAGCTATCCTTCATAGGCTAACCTTTTGGTTATTTATTATTCATCTTTTTAATGGGAATTTATTTCTTTATATCTTTGCTGAAATTGTCATCTGAAATCAGCAAGCAAACAGATGAATAAAATCTATTGTATCATTGTTTATAAAGCTAAAGTTTATAAATCTTAGTTTAGAAACCTCTATGCTCTCAGTGTCACTAATTGTCACTAAATGTGCTCTTTTGTCACACTTGTGTGTGATCCAGATTGGGAGGCTCGCATAGACAGCCATGGTCGCATCTTTTATGTGGACCACGTGAACAGAACAACAACATGGCAACGTCCAACAGGTCCCCCGGCCCCTCAGACTCTCCAGAGGTCTAACTCCACACAACAGATGGAGCAGCTAAACCGCAGGTCAGAAAACACACATATGCTCACATTCACAAACTGTTTGTCTACAAACTTTCTGTTAAAAATGGAGATGAATTTTCCACTTTTCCCATTTTTCTTTTCAGTAACATTAACATTAATTGTTACTGTTGTAGTTCTTACACACATACACACAAATGTCCAGGTATCAGAGTATACGTAGGACAATGACCAGCGAGAACAGACCAGAAGAGCAGCCAGCCAGTGAGCTCCCAGCTGATGAGACTGATATGCAACCCTCAATCCCAGGTAGCCCCCTCCTACACTGTACGAAATCCTGATCTATGTCCTTACATATTTTTTGTGAGGGGGGGAATTTTTGACAGTGCTTGTATGTGTTGCAGAGCTCCGTAGGGACAGCAGCTTGCCTCAGTCCGCTTCCAGGTCTCACCTCACCCTGCTGCTTCAGTCCCCCAGTGCCAAGTTCCTTACCAGCCCTGACTTCTTCACTGTGCTGCATTCCAACCCTGTATGGACACTTTTTATCTCTTAGTCTTCTTTTTACTCCATCTGTCTTTCCTCAGACCACATTCCACTTTTTGTTTCAGGAAACAGATTTTAAACCACCCACTTATTATCCATTTGAGATCATCAAAGATAACCCTAACCCTAATTCTTAGTTTATATTATGGAAAACAGGAGAAAAAAATGGGGGGAGGGTGTTAATAGTTTGTGGTGTGTATCAGTTAGAATGATTTTTTGTTTGTTTGTTTGTTTGTTTCCTGATTGCTAGGACTTTGGAGAACAATTTAATAAAAGCAAAAAATAAATATTCTGATTGCCTACGGTTAGAATTAGTGTTGGGCTCGCCACAGTTGATGAATCAAACCTCAGATGGTTAAGGGTCTGCAGCTCGTTGTGTAGTCCACAGTTGCTCCTACCCTCACAATACTGTTCATGAATGTAATTCAGCTGCAGTTTGCTTCTTGTTCTTCTGGCTGCTCTCTTTAGGGATTGCTACAGCCGATCATCTGCCTCAATCATGGCCAAAAATGTTGGCAGGTCTGAAAGTTTTCCATAAAATGAAGTATTTCTCCCAGAAAATTATTGCAATCACATGTTTTGTTATGCACATGTTCAGAGGGGAAAAAAAAGCCCAAATCCATATAATTTCATGCTAAACTCCAAAAATGGGCCGGGCAAAATTTTTGGCACCTTTTCAAAATTGTGGGTAAAAAACTTTGTTTCAAGCATTTAATGCTTGTTTAAACTCACCTGTAGCAAGTAACAGGTGCAGGCAATATAAAAATCACACCTGAAACCAGGAGAGAAAAAAGGAGAGAAGTTGACTCAATCTTTGCATTGCGTGTCTGTGTGTGCCACACTGAACACAGAGAACAGAAAGAGGAGAAGTGAACTGTCTGAGGACTTGAGAACCCAAATTGTGGAAAAATATCAATAATCTCAAGGTTATAAGTTCATCTCCAGATCTTGATGTTCCTTTGTCCACGGTGCGCAACATAATCAAGAAGTTTATAGCCCATGGCACTGTAGCTAATCTCCCTGGATGAGGACCGAAGAGAAAAATTCATGAAAGGTTGAAACGCAGGATAGTCTGGATGGTGGATAAGCAGCCCCAATCAAGTTCTAAAGAAATTCAAGCTGTCTTGCAGGCTCAGGGTGCATCAGTGTCAGTGCGAACTAGCTTTCGGCATTTGAATGAAAGGAAACACTATGGCAGGAGACCCAGGAGGACCCCACTGCTGACACAGAGACATAAAAAAGATAGACTGTAGTTTTCCAAAATGTACGTGAGTAAGTCTGGGACAATGTCTTGGGGACAGATGAGACCAAAATAGAGCTTTTTAGTAAAGCATGTCATTCTACTGTTTACGGAAAACAGAATGAGCCCTACAAAGAAAAGAACACAGTACCTACAGTCAAATAGGGTGGGGGTTCAAAGATGTTTTGGGGTTGTTTTGCTGCCTCTGGCACTGGATTCCTTGACTGTGCAAGTCATCATGAAATCTGAAAATTACCAAAGAAATGGGGTCGCAATGTAGGGCCCAGTGTCAGAAAGCTGGGTTTGTGTCCAAGGTCATGGGTCTTCCAGTAGGACAGTGACCCCAAACATACTTCAAAAAGCGCAAAGAAATGGATGAAAACAAAGCACTGGAGAGTTCTAAATGCCAACAATGAGTCCGGATCTAAATCCCATTGAACACCTGTGGAGAGATCTTAAAATTGCTGTTGGGAGAAGGCATCCTTCAAATATAAGAGACCTGGGACAGTTTGCAAAAGAAGAGTGGTCCAAAATTCCAGTTCAGAGGTGTAAGATGCTTGTTGATGGTTATATGAAGCAGTTGATTTCACTTATTTTTTCTAAAGGGTGTGCAACCAAATATTAAGTTGAGGGTACTGGTATTTTGTCTGGCCCATTTTTGGAGTTTTGTGTCAAATTTTCAGAATTTTGTATTTTTTTCCCTGTTTTTTGTGGTGTTCCAATACACACAAAGGAAATAAACATGTACATTTTTCTGGGAGAAATACCTTTCAGGGGTTTCAGGGGTGCCAATATTTTCGGCCATGACTGTATCCCTAGTATCCTCCTCTATCACACCAACCCTCTGCATGTCCACCTTCACTACATCCATGAGCCCTTTCTGAGGTCTTCCTCTTTTCCTCCTGCCTGGCAGCTCCATCTTTAACATCCTTAGTCCAATATTTCTCTGCATGAAGCCATACTGCCATTCAAAATACAAAATGTAATTTTTAAGTGATGATGATTTTATTTATTAAGAAAAAACCATCCAAACCCATCTGGCTTTGTGTGAAAAAGTAGTTGCCCCCAAAGTTAAATGATGAATTAGCTCTGATTAACCCCATTTTTTGGAACACTAAGTTCACTAGCAACACTCTGGACTGAATACTGCCAGATATTTTGAATCAAGAAATCACTTAAATAGAACCTGTAAATAAAATATTAAAAGTTTTTTTTTTTTTTTTTGTGAATGAGGCAATAAATTAAATTAAATATAGGAGCAAACAAACAGAAATAGACAGTGAAGAGGAAAAGGTGGGTTGTGTGTACCAATCGGTGGTGGGCACACTTAGCATGTGACTTATGTTATTTTGTCACGTTTTTGTTCTAAGTACGTGGTGAGTATGATAAGAGCAATAAAAATGGGGATCATGTTTATTCAAATTGGGTCAAATTGTTCTTTAAAGCCCAAGTTAATCTTTCTAAATTTGAATGATCTGTTAGCAAATTGAGTGACTGATTTATTGATCATTTTATTCTCTTTCCAGTTATGTAAAATTGTTTTTGTTTTTTTTTGTCAGTGGTTTAAGCTATTAAGATAAAAGTTTGGAAGGGTTTGGGTATGGTTAAGGGTAAGGATAAATCACTTAGAACTTAAACAGAGGGGGATTGTGAGATGCTGAGGCCAAGGACTCTGGACAGCTCTCCCACACACCCCAACCAGACTTGCATTCTGGAGTACAAAGCCAGAATGCATGAAAATAGCCATCTCTTTTGGCGGGGCAGAGTGAACAAGTACTGGTGTTACTTTTGAACTTTTTTAAACTTTTTTTTTTGTGTTGCACAATGTTGAAAAACCATTAGACATCATCAACTGGCATATAGATTGCTAGAACTACTCATTAACTACAAATTTCTGATTTCCATTTATTTGTGGGAAAAGCTGTTGTGCTTCCATGATGTTAAAAAAACAGCTTATATATTTGTGAAATCATTTTGGGGGGTTAAAGAGAGCATAATTTTTGTAATAGAGGATGAAGAGTGTTGTTAAGACTTTGGATATCAATGTTGTCCATTTAAGTTTATTTCAATTGTATACACTGGTCTTGATGGTGGTAAGGTATGCTGTAGAAGTGTTGAATTTGGTCGAATATCATCAGAGAGCTGCCACTAAATAAGTGTCCCAGGGTGGTTATTTACTTTATAAAGTGCCTCGAGGAGACTGCTTGTTGTGATTTGGCACTATATAAATAAAATTTAACTGAGTGGAAAAATTGAATATCAATAGTATGATGGTGGGGTGATGGTCTGGGGCTGCTTTGCTGCTTCAGTACCTAGACGACTTGCCATAATTGACTGAACTATGAAATCTGCTGTCCTCTATGAAATCTTCTCTGTATCAGAAAATCCTGAAGGAGAATATCCAACCTTCAGCTCATACCCTGAAACTCAAGCATGTTTGGGTTATGCAGCAGGACAACGATCTGAAACTAGCAACCCCAATTTTGAAGAGCAAAACACAAAAACTAAACAAAGATTTTGGATTAGACACAAAGTCTGGATTAAAATCAGATTGAGATGCTGGGCACAACAGACTGTTCCTGCTCAAAAGCCTCTAATGTGGCTAAATTAAAACAATTATGCGAAGAGTGGGCCAAAATTCATCCACAGCGATATGAAAGACTCACTGACAGTTATTGCAAATGCTTGATTGCAGTTCTTGCTGCCAAAAGGTGACCCAACCAGTTTAGGAGGCAACTACTTTTCACACAGGGCCGGGTAGGTTTGGATAACTTTCAGAATCAGAATCAGAATCAGAATCAGAATCTTTATTGTCATTGTACACAGAAGTTGCACAACGAAATTTAAAATGCATTCCTTTTAGGTGCCTCAGACAATAAATAATAAAATAATAAAAAATATGAGTGATAAAAATGATTACTAAAATACAGTGCACAATAGTAAATTAAGATGAATCTAGCCCCAATACACACCAACGCACGCACACAGTCAGCACTACCACCCCACATCACTGTCCAAACCACACAGAGTTCAGTTCAATGATAACTTTTTTCCCTTAATAAATTAAATACTTATTTATAAACTGCAATTCATATTTACTAGGGTTTATCTTCGTCTAATATTGAAATTTGTTTGATAAAGTGACAAATATTCAAAAAGTAAGGAACCAGCAAGTGGGCAAATACTATTTCAAGACACTATAATCCTTACTGTTGCCTTCACTTGATTCTTTTTTTTTTTTATTTCCAAAGCTATCCTGCAGACTACCATCTGATGCTGCCTGCCTACATTTCCCCTGATACACCTTGCTGTGCACCTTCCTCCACTTTTATATGTTAAACTATGTTCCTCCCTCTTCTTGAAGTATTTGTTCACCACAACATTTCCATCCTTTTTGCAAAATTCACTGTCATTTAGCCTTCCAAATTTCTCTCCACCATACCTACCAACAACCTCCTCATCACCACAGTTCCCTTCTCCTACTGTACGTGTCCACTGATGTTTGCTCCAATTGCCACTCTTTCTCTCTGAAATCTGTGCATTTAGTAGCAACTAAATAGTCAGATGATTCATTTAAAACATTCTCTTCTCTGGATGTGTTTCCTCTGTGCCATGTCCCTTGCTGTCTACTTGAATTTATTTTACTGCTTCTTTTAGAGTGCCTACCGCATGTTCAGTACCAACACGTGTCTGAAGCATATGATCAGTAAGGTTCGTCGGGATGCTCATCACTATGAGCGCTATCAGCACAACAGGGACCTGGTGGCCTTCCTCAACATGTTCGCTAACAAACAGCTGGAGCTGCCAAGAGGTTGGGAGATGAAGCACGACCACACCGGCAAGGTGGGGCTAACACTGTAATCAATCGGTGCCCCAAACTTTACAGTTCATGAATTTCTGGGGGTGTGAATGCAGTTAAATATAGTATTTTGAGGCTTGGGATTGTGAGATAGGTTGTTGCATTGTGCATATAACTGCTCCACCATTATCCTGTCACATATACCTTTTTCTTACATTTCTACAATTGTCACAAAATTTAAATTATGCAACTCACACTTGACAGCTTATATGTGTATCTGTGTGTACACCCATCCAGCCTTTCTTTGTAGACCATAACTGCCGTGCCACCACCTTCATTGATCCCCGGCTGCCTCTCCAGAGCTCTCGGACCCCAAGCATCCTGGCTCACCGCCAACACCTGACCCGCCAGCGCAGCCACAGTGCCGGGGAGGTTAGCACTCGGCGACCGGTAAGGCAGGCAAAATGATCATGGACAATACAGTTGTTTTAGAAAAGCAGCTTAAATTGGTCCTTTAAACATAGCAGAGACACCTCCACTTGTTGAATGTACTCCTTTTTTGTGAAACCAGAAGGACAGCAATTTCCATCCTGTTTTTGCAGATGGGTGAAGACCCACATCGTGGTAGCCCACCTGTTCTGCCACGACCTTCTAGCACCTTCACCTCTGCCAACAGGGGCCAATGCCAAGACATTGTACCAGTGGGTCAGTATGTGCACATGTGCGCACACACACATGCACGCAAACAGTCAGGAATGATTACATTTGACACAACATTTCTGTCCACTTTTTCTAGCTTACAACGAGAAGATTGTGGCATTTCTACGGCAACCAAACATCTTTGAGATTTTGCAGGAGAGGCAGCCTGACTTCAGCCGGAACCATGCACTCAGGTACATACACACAGAAACGCACAACTTGATGTGTATATGTTATATAATGCTTTCCTTAAGCTTTCTAAATTTGATGAAAGTTCTTGTCAAACAGAAGACTTATTTCAAATTTCAATGTTGCGCTTAAGTGGCTTAATAATTATTTAAACCAGAGGGCAATCTATATTCATTAATGATTTTAAATGTAACAAATACTTGCAGGGATTCCCCAGGTCGAAATACATACTGCCTGTATCACACGGTAAATGGACTAGTTCCTATATAGCACTTTTCTTCTCCAGCTGAGCACTCAAAGCACTTTATACAACACATTTGTATTTCCCAATCACACCCATTCACACATTCACTACCACAGCACTTTTTTCTACAGCTAAGTGCTTACTAACTAACATTCACAGTCCAATGGAGAGTAACTTGGGGTTCAGTATCTTGCCCAAGGATACTTTGGCATGCAGCCTGGAACAGCCAGAAATCAAACCACCAACATTCCAATTAGTAGATGACCTGCTCTACTTCCTGAGCCATGGCCACATGTCTGACTTGTTTAGCGTCTATAACCCAGTCAGACCTATCAGGACATCAGGTGCAGCTCTTTTAACTTTTCCCAGAATTACATCTTAAGTGTGCTGAGGGTTCTTTTACTGTGCTCCCGTTTTTTGGAGCAAATTGCCTGCTGACCTGAGGTCAATTATATCTGCTCATACATTCAAAGACAGTGTGTGTGCTTGTGTACGTGTGTGTGTGTGTGTGTGTGTGTGTGTGTGCATGCATGTTGCATTCTACTTCTTTGTAATGTTTTATTTAGCTGTTTTCATTGCCTTAAGGCAGTGTGTATAGTTTTTAAAAAATATATTTTTATCCTTTGTTAAGTACATTGAGTTTATGTATAATGAAATGTGCTATATAGATAAAATTCCCATTGCCATTGTAGCCCATGATTTCTCACGTTTTCAAACGGTTTAAGCTCAGTTAACCTGCTTTCATTGTTCAAAAAATGCAACTTCACGATCTGCAACAAAAATAAATCAGACATCAAGGATAAAGCAAACAGACATTTAAAATGATGTGGAAATTCTCTGTGTCATTCAAATATTTTTAGCTTCACTGTTGATCAGCAAAACTTATTAAGATGAAATAATCAATCATTTAAAAAACATGACTGTATCAGGTATAGCCAGGAGGTCCATCAGATGTTTGTTATACTGAGGAGAGTTGGATTGACCCATCTTCTTAGTTAATTATATCTCCTATTGTATCACTATTACAATATTGGATACATGTCCATTTTATCATTCCATCTTACTTGTGAGTCAGAAGAGATTTTTGAGAATCCATCCATTCTCATCCACCTATCCCAGCTGTCATAGGGCGAAAGGCAGGGTACACCCTGTACAGGTCGCCAGCCTAACACAGAGAGACAGACAACCATTTACACCTATTAGAATCACCAATTATAACCTAGCCCCACTAAATGTATGTGTTTGGATTGGGGGAGGTAACTGGAATACCTGGAGAAAACCCACACAAACTCCACACAGAAAGGCCTGGGCCAAGGTGGATTCAGACTTAGACTTTCTAGCTGTGAGGCAACAGTTGTAACCACCACGCCACCATGCTGCCTACTTTCTTTTTGAGAATTTACAGGGACTGATTAAAAATTTTGAACATAAAACAAAAGGAATAAAAACTAAAAATCCCAGTTGCCAGATATTTTAGTTCCACTGGCCATAGTGTGTTTTCTTTACCTTAGGAAAGGTATAGAAATTGATCTCCCTTTTTAAAAGTGGTAGTAATTGAGACAGATTTTTGTTACAAAAGCGAACAAAGTGAAAGGGCAAATGATTCAACTTAAGTATTACTATTGAGTTGTTTCAAGTAATCTATTAGAATTGGTAAAAAAAAAACAAAAAAACTTATAGACTTATTTCTTCTTACTTTTACATCAGATTTACAGGGCCTTCAGTTTTACTCATATGGTTTCTATGGTTTGGATTTCACTAATGGCAGCTAGTTAAAATGTATTTTTCTTGCCCAAAAATAAATATTAAGAAGAACACTTATCAGTGTCAACAGACTACTGACAAGTGTCAGTATTCTTTTTTTTTTCTTTTTCATATTAGCCAAGAAGACTGAAACTGATGGAGCTGAGCACATTACCATTTTGCGTTACACTGAAAAAGCATTTTAGGCTTTCTCACATGCACTTTTATCCTTTTTATGGCATACAATTTGAATTTGTTTTTATGCTAATTAGCTAAACTAAACAATAACTTTATGAAGACATGAATATTGTAGCTCATTAGGAAGTACCTATTTAGAACTTAAACATGGTTTAAATAGGAATATAAATTTAGCTTGCAGGAAACAGAGAAGTTTAATTTAAAAAATTAACAGCACAAATGTAGTAAACATAAAACATGCATGACTTACCACTAATAAGGTTACATCTTGCAACTCTTCAGTTTCTTTGTATGTGCTAAATGAGTTTTTTCCAAATTATAATATTTTCAAAGACTTACCTTGGACATTTTAGAAAGGTATCTGTAAAGCTGTGGCTCATGAGGATGGGTCAAATTATAATTTGAAGGTGTTCTTATAACTTAAAGTTAATCAAATTACCCTTGGCCAATCAGGCTCTACTTCATAAAGCCAATAAAGTATATATAGCTTTGTAAAGATGTTTTGCCAATATTATTTCAAAGAGCATGATAACTATATTAATTGAATAAAAACATATTTTATTTTAGGGGAGTGGCTCTTTTAATACCGTTTCACACCTGTGTGTTTTACTTGGATAATGTCACACACTTTGACTGTAGCCGATACAGTCACATATCATATATTGTTGGATTCAGCACAGCCTGATCTTTCCAACAAACTCTGGCTGATGACTGCCCCTCCCTGAACCTGATTCTCCTGGAGGTTTCTTCCTGTTAAAAGGAAGTTTTTCCTTCCCACTGTCACCAATTGCTTGCTCATAGGGGATCATTTTGAATGGTGGGTTTTCTCTGTAATTATTGTATGGTCTTTATAATATAAAGCACCTTGAGGCGACTGCTTGTTGTGATTTGGTGCTATATAAATAAAATTCACTTGAATTGAGTACTGAATTGAGTATTTTGAACTTTCCTCCTATTTTACAATATGCACATTTTGGGGTAGAGGAACCCCATGTGTACACCCAATTTGGGATGAATAAGATTTTCCAATTTTGAAATTGCATGAGTTTAGCTGTATCATCTCCCATTTGCCTTGACATTATTTTGCAATTTTTTTTTGTCTATATCACAAAATCTGTCAATTTAACCAATTTAACAGTAAAATATTTTTATCAAATAATCCATTTCATTTATTAGAGACCTTATGCAGGATCAATACCTTCTGCAGGGGTATCTCAAAATTTTGCAAGAAAATTTCTTTGCAGGTGCAGTGAAATCTTCAAAGAAGGAGGCAATGTTCACTGTGTACTAATAATTGCAGTGTGACATTTATCTTTCTTTTTTCATCATATCCTTTATTTATAACATAATAAATAGATTGACACAAAAAACACAATTAACAACAAATTACAGATTTTCTGAAGACTGACCTTAAAATCAGCCTAACATAATCCTACTGCAAACCAAGATTTTCCATTAAAAAGATTTGTTTTGGTGACCTGCATTTTGTCCTCAAGAGGTAGTCAAATCCAAAAGATTTATATCCCCACTACTTGAGTAATATGAGTACAAGCAAAGTATGAAGCACTGATAACTGTAGAATACATTAATGGGTAGCACTGTCATTATAACATTGCTCTAAAAACAGGGAGAAGGTGCAGCTGATCCGCACAGATGGAGTGTCAGGATTGGCCAGGCTGTCAGGAGATGCAGACCTTGTCATGCTGCTAAGGTGAGATATCTTTCTTTTACTCCCTCTGCCTTATTTAATTTTTTATATTTCTGCATACATTTCTCCAAGTTACTCATACTTTTCTAACTGGACTAGTCGTGTACCTCTGTACTTTCTTTTGTTCTCTTATTTCTTTGTTTTCTTTCTTGCTGCTCTATAATAATGATTTTTTTTTCTTTTTATGCCACCCCAGTCTCTTTGAAGATGAAGTAATGTCATATGTCCCTCCTCATGCCTTACTTCACCCCAGCTACTGCCAGTCACCTCGGGGGTCACCTGTTTCTTCCCCACAGAATTCACCTGGTAAAAGACCGACAATGCACAGCAATATGAAAAACTTGCTTTTGAAGCTTTCATTAAAAGAAAAAACCTGCATCCAACATGGAGAGGGGTTAGGGGTTAGGGGTCAGGGGGTTAAGTTGCAAAACTTCCATCCATGCTCACAGTTGTTGTACTAACTTTGAAAAATCACAAACACTGTGATGTGTAAGTGTTGATGACAGATCCTGATTAGTTTTCTGGGATATTTCTCACACTTAAATGTCTGAGATCATCAAACAATTTTAATATTAGACAACCTGTGTAAATACAAAATGCTGTTTTTAAACAGTAATTTCATTTATTAAGAGAAAAAAGCTATCCAAACCTGCCTGCGTCTATGATTTGTGAAATAAGGAATTAACTGTGATTAACGAAATGTTGTGGAAAGCTGAGTTCAGTTTCACTAGCCACAACCAGGCCTAATTGCTACCAGACCTGATGAATCAAGAAGTCTCTAAAATAGAACCTAAAAGATCTTAAAAGCAAGACATCTTGCCACGATCTTAAGGAACAACTGAGAAACAAAATAATTGTTTCTCAATTGTCAGTGTTCATATTAGTAATCATTACAGTTTAACATTGGAATGTATATTCATGTTTAAACATCAGCTCTTTCTGTGAATGTGGACTTTTCACTTCACCTATAAACACATTTTTGACAACCATTGTACAAACTGCAAAACAGGTGGACATGGTAGAGCAGAATGTCAGGCTTAGCTGGTCAATGTCCTTGCCATCAGGTGCAGAAGTTGAATCTGCAACTGGTGGCATCAGTTGCTATAACAACAAGCTCAGGCCACAAGTGGGCAGCAGACACTGCAGTAAAGCTGTTGGAAAGCTCCCTGAAGCTGAGAGACATCAATTCAGTTCAATTTTATTTATATAGTGCCAAATCACAACAGTCACCTCAAGGCACTTTATCGTGTAAGGTAAAAACCATAAAACATTGTTGGCATTATTTGCACTGGGTGATAAGGACTGGGAACTTCCCATTTCCATCAGTGGAACAAGGCAAGTGAGGAGGAGAGGAGAGAGAGATGGCAGCAGGAGGATGAGGTGTGGAAGGGAAGGGCTGTTAAGCTAGCAACCCAGGTAATGTGGACCAAAAGGATCTCCCAAAAAGAAGAGTCTTGTGGACCGAACTCAAGGTTAGTATGTGACACACTCCCTTTTCCAGCAAACCTGGTAAGGTGGGGCATGAGGGAACACCAATCCAGCAAGTTGTGCAGGAAGAAGTGCATGCTACCCCATATTTTGGCTGGGTGCTCGCTGGTATTTGGCTGGATCACCCAGGGACGGTACAGGTAGTGGCATGACAAGGTGCTTATGGAGCTTGCAGATATCTTGGAGCAGGCGAAGGCTACAACCACCACCCAAACTGAAAGTAGAAGTACTATTGTTCATCCGGGCAGGAGAACAGCCATCTACTGCAAGAAGAACCCCAACCAGCATTCTTCACAAGGCACAAAGGTGGGAAATGAGAGTAGACTTGTGAAGAAAGTTAAATTTCCCAACCATCATCCAGACAAAATTGTCAGTTATTTTGTCAGAGCAAGCTACGAAGATCATCCTTGAATTAACTGTTGTCATGGGAAGAAAACTGTGACGAGGCTTATGAAAGGAAGAGCCTAAAATAACAACCTCGCCCTGGAGTGTAGAGAGAAAGGGTGGCAAGCATGGCTGTTTCTTGTAAAAGTGGGGTGTATTGGGTTCCCAGCACAGTCAGTGTGGAGAGTGCTCACTGAACTCAGAGTTTTAAGGAACAAATGGAAGACAGCTGTGCGCCAGATTGGTGAAGCAGCAAAAAGAGCCTTTGTCGACTCTGGTATAAAAGTCTGGAGCTGATGCACAGCGATTTGGCCACCACTGCGGATCCGCCAACTGGAGAGTGTTAGCGTTAAGGCCTGAAACACCCAGTGAAGGTTGGGCACCATCTGACAATATCGGTTCTAGGCTGAAGGCTACAGTTGCTCTATATGAGCAACTACATTTGTTTTATCTTTGAATGTATAAATCAAGCAAGGAGCACCCTGCACCACTGTTGATGTGCATGTGACTAGATGAATTAACACTTGCTTAATAGAATTGTAAATGGTTAAAAGCATTATAATAGTGAAGACCACTTCCTTTTATCTTTCAAATTGTTGGCATAATGCATCACAATAAATACTTAAATTTCAGTTCCACTTTTTTTTTGCATGTAGGTACTCAGAGAGCTAATGCCAGAGCACCAGCTCCCTATAAGAGAGACTTTGAGGCAAAACTGCGCAACTTCTACAGGAAACTGGAAACTAAAGGCTATGGTCAAGGACCAGGGAAACTAAAGTAAGTGGACTGTTATGTCTGTAGAAAACATCCTTTCTGATCTTTTTTGTGAACTTTTTTTATGTTGGGAGTTGTCTGTATGTTTGTGCATCTCAGATTGATCATTCGTCGTGACCAACTCCTGGAAGATGCCTTCAACCAAATTATGTGTTACTCCCGGAAAGACCTACAGCGGAGCAAGCTTTATGTTAGCTTTGTCGGAGAGGAAGGGTGAGTATTTGGGAGGGACAAGGAAGGAAAAAGAAGAAAATCTGGAAATATAAGCAATAGATTTTTTTGTGATGTGCAAGACAATAAGTAAAATTATGTTTGGGAGGCTTTGACCCCAATTGTTTAAGAACAATTGATCAATAGATGCTTTAGAAGAAAGAATAATAACAAATTATAATAGTTAAAAGTTGAAATGTGTGTGTTTCAGGTTGGACTACAGTGGGCCCTCCCGAGAATTTTTCTTCTTGGTTTCCAGGGAACTCTTTAACCCTTATTATGGTCTGTTTGAATACTCTGCCAATGACACCTATACAGTTCAGATCAGCCCAATGTCTGCCTTTGTAGACAATCACCATGAATGGTAAGACCACCACTACCACTACCACCCCCACCCCCACCCCCACCCCCACGCCCACAATCACTGCCAAAATGCTTTTGTGTTTGCCTCAGGTTCCGATTCAGTGGTCGCATTCTGGGACTGGCTCTGATCCATCAGTACCTGCTGGATGCCTTCTTCACTAGACCCTTCTATAAAGGCCTGCTGCGCATGTATGTTCACACATAGTGCTCAAATGCACTGTCTGTACATGCACACCCTCCTGCCACTTTTGTTAGGGACACTTGTTCATCTGCTCACTATTGCAATTATCTAATGAGCCAATCACATGGCATTAACATTTAAGATGTAGAGTCAAGATGACCTGCTGAATTCAAAACAAGCATCAGAATTCAGAATGAAGAAATGTGATTTAAGTGACTTTGATGTGGCATGGTTTTTAGTGCCAGATGGTCTGGTCTGCGTGTTTCAAAAACTGCTGATCTACTGGGACTTTCCCACACAATTATCTCTAGAATTTGCAGAAAATGGTCTGAAGAAAATAAAATATCCAGCCAGTGACAGAGGTCAGAGGAGAATGGCCAGAGTGCTATGAGCTGATTGGAATGTAAAATTAATTCAAATAATCACTTGTTACAACCAAAGCATGCAGAAGAGCATCTTTGAATACACAATATGTCAAACCTTGGAGCAAATGGGCTTCTCCTTTTAGAATATCTGAGAATGTTTCTAGCACCTTGTTGAATCTGTACAGTTAAAATGAATGTAAACTGTAAATATTTCAGTGCACTGTGTACACCTTCACTGGCCAATTAATGCAACCCAGGAATACCTAAAAAATTAACCAGTGAAGGTGTACACAGTGCACTGAAATATTTACAGTTTACATTCATTTTAACTGTACAGAAGAGCCAGTGTGAGATTGTTGCTATTTCATCAGTCTCCTACACATGAACTTATCCTCATTTTCCATCTGGTAGTCCCTGTGACCTGAGTGACCTGGAGTATTTGGATGAGGAGTTTCACCAGTCTCTTCAGTGGATGAAGGACAATGACATAGAAGATATGCTGGACCTCACCTTCACTGTCAATGAAGAAGTTTTTGGGCAGGTCAGAACCTGTGTGTGCCTATGTGTGTGCGTGTGTGTGTCTCTACCTCTGCAAAAGAGGAGTCCTGCATTGTTATGGCTATGCTTTACTTTCTGCATTAGTGAGCATGCGACTATCTGCTGGAGCCTGATTGATGAAAATTTAATTATGAGAGGGAGAACTGGAGTTTGAGAGAAGACGTCTGCTCGCTCTCCAAGTTGCTATTGGAGACAGTACACTGCAAGGACATTGACTATGGATTTATGTGGAGGAATTTTGGCCCATACCAGTCTCTCCAGTGGATGAAGGTTACTTACCAATTTCATAGGTTACTAGTTTGTCTAGATTCATTAGTTTTATCAATATTTTTTCATATTTATCTGAGGACTACGTCTTCACCTTCACAGTACAATTTACTCTCATATTTGGGAGTTGTGTGTGGGATTGGACCCAAATGCAGGACGTGGGACAACACACTTAACTTGGAGGCAGCTTTAATGCCAAAACTTCTCACAGGATACAGAAACTTGAGATATAACCTCCAAATCTCAACCAAGGCTGAAATAACAAGGCAAAATAACAAGGCTGTGAGAAAAAAGGGGAAAACACCAAACAGGGAAACACAGTTAAGTGGAACAAAGAGGATGGTGCAACAATGAACAGAGAAAAACTGAGGACAGGATAACATGAGAATCAGGAAAAGGTGAATACTCAAGCTGGGAATAACTACAGAGACAAGACAAGGGGAAGCAAATCTTCCCTTTGTCTTGTCTCTATAGCACACAGGACAAAGGACTGTGAAAATAAAACAGGAAGTAACCAACCATGATACAAATGCAGATTTGACACAACACAGGGAAAAGCATATACACACTTGGGAAAACAAGACACAAGAGACTCCACACAACAAAGGAAGGACACTATGGGAAAACACAGGAAGAACTAAACTCTAAACTAATGTGGTATGTGATTAAACGGAAGCCAAGACAAAACAAACAGAAGAACAACAAATTTCACAAAGTAACAGGCCATGGGATCAGAACAGGATTAAAAACATCAAACCAGAACAAAACGTGGCAGCACAAAACAGTCCAACAAAAACACTGCTGATGAGGCAGAACAAGGGTCAATACAGTTTAGGGGGTCTGACTGGAAATCCATAGTAGAACCTAAGCAGTCTTGGGGCCAGCTGCGTGGCCAGTCACAGAAGTGAGGCAGATCAAGAGGTCGGCCGTGATCCCAGTGGCGGCGGGTGGCGACGAATACACTGTGTTGGCCATCTGTGGGGTCAGCAGCTGCAACAAAGACACTCTGGGGGCCAACGGTGAAGACTCCTAGGAAGCTTGGCAGGTGGCCAACGAGACACCAGTAATGATCCACGGAAGTCTCAGGACACTTGGACTGAGCGGAACCCTCTGGCTCTGGCTCCGGGTGTGCAGGCTGGGACTGCTGAGCAGGGTGCGCAGCTGTCTACGGTGATGGCTGGGGCTGCTGTGCAGGCAAATCAAAAGACTCTGTCACTGCAGGCATAGCTGAAGACTTGGCAGAGGATGCAAGTGGTGGTGGAGGACCAGATGAAGATGAAACAGGTAACCATGGCTGAGGTGCAGATGGCTCAAGCAGCTGACCAGATGAACCAGATGTGGCTGATGATGGAGTGGTGGCTGATGGAGCTGTGGCTGATGGTGAAGAAGCTGAAAGCAGCAGACTGACAAAGTGGCACTGAAGGTGGTGAAGGTGAAGCAGGCAGTGAGGCTGAAGCCGAAGTTGAAGCTGAAGCAGGCGGTGCAGCTGAAGCTGAAGTTGCAGGTGAAGATGCTGATGGCTGGGACCAAGTTATCCTCATCCATGGAGCACGTATGGGTGCAAGTGGGGCCTCAGAAAACTCAGCAGTTTCAGTACATGTTCACTGTACACAGTCTTACAGTCCAGTGAATCTGGCTCAGGGAATCCAACAGTCTCTGCAGAAGCCAGCATGTGAGCACACTCAGTAATCTCAGTATTGAAAACAAATATAGCAGACTTTGATTAAAACACACCATGAACACTCTTAGAAGCAAAACTGGGACTCTCATTGGAACTAGCCAGCATGGAAACAGGGCACAAAATGTCCTTGTTATTGCATGCTTAAAAACAGGAAATGACATGACCTCATTACCGAGTAGCTCAGGCACATGGCATGAAAAAGTATTGTTCATGGGATCGGGAATGTTATGTTAATGTTTTCATGTTTAGAAACATGATAAGTGAAAGCGTCCTTTTTGTTCTCTGTCGACTTGAATTAATTGTCGTCTCAAACATACTGCATGAATAATTGTCCTTATAATCAGATGGAACTGAACCACCACATAGAGACTCATATTTTATGGATTCTGAACAAAATGAATCCATCTACAAAGGCAAATTGAGAATCTCTTTATTGTCACAAAACCAAGAATGATCTGCCTGCTCAGATACAGAACATATCCTTATTTTTGCCAATGAATAATCACACAAAGAGAGGCAGAATTACTGAGAGTTTGTTTCATTTAGCCTGTTGTCGACAAGCGCAGGCTGTGAAACAGTCTGGCTGTGGTGTGGTGTGGCAATCACGAGAGCCTCACTTCCTCCTGGAAGAGGGACTAGAGAAGCCAGAACAGCTAATTCCTCCAGCAAATCTGGCGGTGATGTCACGGTGTAAGAATTGGGCAGTGGGAAAACACAGGCTCCCAAACTCCCTTAAGGGTATATGATTAAACAGAAGCCTAAACAACACACACAAGGAAACAAGGGGAAGTGAAACTAAACACCGAAAAGGGCCAAGACAAAGGGCCAGGACAAAACAGACAGAGGAACACAGACACAGTGAAGACAAGAACACGGGATATAAAATACAGTTTTATTCATAACAGGACACAGAAACTATAACAAACAGAATCTTAACCGTAAGGAATCTAAGAAACACAAATATAACAAAAACAGAACCTCACAGAAAGAACAGAAAACACTGAGCCACTGGCCCAGGACCATGATACTAGGGTCCAAAACTGTAAAAGGCTAAACAATGGAAAAAAAACATGATCAAGCCAGGGTAGGCAAAATCACGTGCTGTCCAGAAGATATTGCATGCATTGTCCAGTCCTTTAACGCAGTCCTCACAAATGTGGCAGCACACTCTCCAGTTCAGTAGCATGCTGCCCACTTAGCAGCATTCACAGTCTCAATACCATTTATCCTGAACAAGTTTCTTATAAATTTTCTTAAAATGAAATTTACCACTAACTGTCCTAAGATAATTAATTAACAAGAAGACACTAATTTAACAAGAAGAAATTGTTAATAGCTAAGAGTAAACGGTTGTTCAATAGAGCTCACTTTTGGATTTTAGTTGATAACAGGCTTTGGGAGAATTCTTATTCTTATTTACTTTTAACTTAAAATATAATCTGCTTCCACTTCAAGTGGCCAAGTTGCAGTGATATTAGTTTGTACACTAGAAGGCAGTAGAGCACAATCAAACTATGCTCAACTACTAGTAGAATGGGCCAAAACAAAATACATTCATTACTAGTTTTTTTCTTTACCTAAAAACTTGTTAAAGACACAAAATTATTCCAAATAGGTCTGCTTTTACTAATTTTCACACCTGTTTTATGTAACAATCAAATTTCCTCTCTCTTAAACATCCCGTTTAATTATATTTTAAATATGAGTAATCCAGTGTATCTGTAGTCATTTTGTGCAAAAATGTATTCAATATTTTATCTCAAGCTGTCTGAGTTAGTCATATCAAGGGAAAATTGTCACATATACAGTATTTTTTTGCATAGAATTTTAACAGTGTTATCACTTTTGAGGTTGCAGTGGGAGTATTGCAAGAAAAAAGTAAGGCTCTGGTGCTAAAAAGCACAAATTTATCTTATTTGAATCACTTTAGGAACAGAAACTTAACATTGGATAAAAATGATACAACTCACCTTGGCGATGCTGAGTTGGATCATGACAAGATAACCAACTGGATAATGCAGTATGCTCAGTGGGGCACACACTGGGTCCTGCTGGATTAGTGATGTCTTGTTTTGGTAAAGCTTGTGAATGGTTTGTATTTTGTATAAGTTGTTTTCAAAACTTGCTTTTTTCCATGCATGCATGAGATACATGGTAAGAGTAGACCTGTGGATGTAGTGTTGGTGTAGAGTTAAGCAGAGAAAGGATTTTAGAGCTCATTGGGACACTGATGACAGACTGATGAAGTGGTTCTGAAGGCGGTGTGAAAGTGAAGCGGGGTGGTGAGGCTGAAGCAGGCACTGCGGCTGAAGCTGAAGGCTGGGACTGGCTGGAATTTGGCTGAATTCTCTTTAAGAACTTTGTGCTAACTTTCCTTCAACACTGTAGAAAAGCCAAAGCAGAGGTGTGTGTCACACATTAGTAAGAGAGATGACAGTGAGTGTTGTGAAATAAAAGGACCCAGATGGCAATTATTTTGCTCTTACTGCTTCATCCAAAGTGTATAACAGAGTGCTATCGTAGGTCCTTCCTTCCTGATGCTGTCAAACTCTACAACCAGCACTGACTCACAGCAGTCAGTTTACTTTTTTACTCGTTCACACAAACTAAACAAGTGCAATAATTATTCACTTTTACTAATGTATATAAATGTATATACTTTGTAGAGATTTTTTGTGACTCTAGTATTCTATTATTCTTCTATCAGATTTTATATATTATTTATTCTTGTAGTTGTGTTTTCTGCTGTCTCTTTGCTTTTGCAACACTGTAAATTTCCCACATTGTGGGACAAATACAGGATTATCTTATCTTACTGTCGCTAGTGGTGAGGCAAAGAAACTGTGGTTCATTTTGGGCCTTCTCCTTTTATCATTGTGGGACAAAAAGAGAACAGTTGGCTGTTTGAACATGATCTTTATTGGTCTGTTTGGGAAGTTCAGATGCAGTCTTCAGGTGTGGGTTAGGGTTAGGGTTATGTTTTGTTAGGGATTATTTTTTTACTCAATGAATAAAAGGACAAATATCTAAAGTAAACTCCAGTAAATTAATTAAGGAATAGTGAATGATGATGATGATACTTTATTGATCCCACAATGGGGAAATTACAGTTAACAGAACACCCATCCAAGAAGACAAACAAACAAACATGGGGAGATAGGTGAACTGTGGCCATGCTGCCCCCCTTCTGGAGGAGCTGCCATTAAAAAGACAGAAACAATAGTGAAAACATATAGGGGTGAGGGTTCAGACAAAGAGCGGTTCAGAAGACCCTTATGATTGAAACAGCAAGGGAACAGTTTACCCTGCCCAGGATAGGCTTCCCGGGGCCCCACCCTGGTGCCAGGCCTGGGGAGGGAGCTCGAGGGAGAGCGTCTGGTGGCCGGGCATTAGCCCGTGGTGCTTGGCCGGGCGCAGCCCGAAGAGGTTACATGGGCCCGCCCTCCTGTAGGCCCACCACCCGCAGGAGGCGTCGTAGGGGTCGGGGTGCAGTGTGTGTCGGGCAGTGGCCGAGGGCGAAGGCCCTGACGGACCGATCCCCGGCTATCGAGACTGGCTATTGGGACATGGAATGTCACCTCTCTGGTGGGGAAGGAGCCTGAGCTAGTGCGTGAGGTTGAGAGATACCAGCTAGATATAGTTGGGCTCACCTCAAAGGCCTGGGCTCTAGAACCAGTCCCCTGGAGAAGGGCTGGACTCTGTTCCAGTCTGGAGTTGCCCTCGGTGAGAGGCGGTGAGCTGGGGTGGGTATTCTTGTATCCCCCCGGCTTGCTGCCTGTACGTCGGAGTTTATACCAGTGGACGAGAGGGTAGTTTCCCTGCGTCTTCGGGCTGGGGAAAGGGTCCTGACTGTTGTTTGCGCTTATGCACCGAATGACAGTTCAGAGTACCCACCCTTTTTCAAGTCGCTGGGCGGGGTGCTGGAGAGTGCTCCATCTGGCGACTCCATAGTCTTGCTGGGAGACTTCAACTCTCACGTGGGCAATGACAGTGAGACCTGGAGGGGCGTTGATTGGGAGGAACGGCCTGCCCGATCTGAACCCGAATGGTGTTTTGTTATTGGACTTCTGTGCAAACCACAGTTTGTCCATAACGTACACCATGTTTGAACATAAAATGTCCATAAGTGCACATGGCACAATCGTATCATCAGATCTGCGGCCGTATGTTCTGGACACTTGGGTGAAGAGAGGAGCTGAGCTGTCAACTGATCACCACCTGGTGGTGAGTTGGATCAGGTGGCGGGGGGAAGATGCTGGACAGACTTGGCACACCTAAACGTATGTGAGGGTTGTGCTGGGAACGCCTGGCAGAAGCCCCAGTCCGGGAGATCTTCAACTCCCACCTCCTGCAGAACTTCGACAGCATTCCGAGGGAGGCTGAGGACATTGAGTCCGAATGGACCATGTTCCGCACCTCCATTGTTGAGGCTGCTGCTCAGAGCTGTGGCTGCAAGGGGGTTGGTGCCTGTCGTGGTGGTAACCCCCGAACAAGATGGTGGTCACCGGAGGTGAAGGGAGCCATCAAGCTGAAGAAGAGTCCTTTCGGGGTTGGTTAGCCTGTGGGACTCCGGAGGCAGCTGCCAGGTATCGGCAGGCCAAGCGGAATGCAGCTCGGGCAGTGGCCGAAGCAAAAACTCGGATGTGGGAGGAGTTCGGTGAGGCTATGGAAAAAGACTTTCGGACAGCATCGAAGCGATTCTGGCAAACCATCAGGCGACTCAGGAGGGGAAAGCAGTGCTCCACTCACACGGTTTATAGTGCAGGTGGGGTGCTGCTGACTTCAACTGAGGCTATAGTTGGACGGTGGAAGGAATACTTTGAGGACCTCCTGAATCCTACTGACACGCCTTCTGTAGTGGAAGCAGAGTCTGGGACGAGGGGGATGACTTGAATATCACTGGGGGTGAGGTCACTGAGGCAGTTTAAACAACTCCTTGGTGGCAAGGCCCCTGGGGTGGATGAGATTCGCCCTGAGTTCCTGAAGGCTCTGGATGTTGTAGGGCTGTCTTGGTTGACACACCTCTGCAACATCGCGTGGAGATCTGGGCAGTACCATTGGATTGGCAGACTGGGGTGGTGGTCCCCATCTTTAAGAAGGGAGACCGGAGGGTGTGCTCCAACTTCGGGGGATCACACTCCTCAGCCTCCCCGGTAAGGTCTATGCCAGGGTGCTGGAAAGGAGGGTCCAGCACCCTCCTTTCCAGCAAGGAGGGTCCATCCGTTAGTCGAACCTCAGATCCAGGAGGGAACAATGCGGTTTTCGTCCTGTCGCAGAACGCTGGACCAGCTCTTTATCCTTTCAAGGATATTCGAGTGTGCGTGGGAGTTTGCCCAACCAGTCTACATGTGTTTTGTGGACTTGGAGAAGGCATTCGACCATGTCCCTCGGGGTGTCGTTTGGGAGGTCCTGCGGGAGTATGGGGTGTCTGGCCCATTGTTGCGGGCCATTCAGTCTTTGTACAACCGCAGTGAGAGCTTGGTCCGTATAGCCGGTAATAAGTCGGATTCGTTCCTGTGGGTGTTGGACTCCGTCAGGGCTGCCCTTTGTCACCGATTCTGTTCATAATTTTTATGGACAGAATTTCTAGGCGTAGCTACGGTGGCGGAAGGCTTCTTCCTTGGTGGCCTCAGAGTCTCATCTCTGCTATTTGTGGATGATGCGGTTCTGTTGGCTTCATCAGGGGGTTGCCTCCAGCTCGCAGTGGAACGGTTCGCAGCCGAGTGTGAAGCGGCCGGCATGAGAATCAGCACCTCTAAGTCTGAGGCCATGGTCCTCAGCCAGAAAAGGGTGGAGTGCCCTCTCCGGCTCAGGAACGAGTTCTTGCCCCAAGTGGAGGAGTTCAAGTATCTTGGGGTCTTGTTCACGAGTGATGGGGGAAGGGAGCAGGAGATCGACAGACGGATCGGGGCTGCTTCTGCAGTGATGCGGACGCTTGCACCGGTCTGTCGTGGTGAAGAGGGAGCTTAGTGTAAAAGCGAAGCTGTCGATTTACCGGTCGATCTACGTTCCTACCCTCACCTATGGTCACGAGCTTTGGGTAGTGACCGAAAGAATAAGATCGCGAATACAAGAGGCAGAAATGAGTTTCCTTCGAAGGGTGGCTGGCCTCTCCCTCAGAGATAAGGTGAGGAGTGCGGCCATCCGGGAGGGGCTTAGAGTAGAGCCGCTGTTCCTCCACATCGAAAGGAGCCAGTTGAGGTGGCTCGGGCATCTGATTAGGATGCCTCCTGGCCGCCTCTTGGGTGAGGTGTTCCGGGCATGTCCCACCGGGAGGAGGCCCCGTGGTAGACCCAGGACACACTGGAGGGATTATATCTCTCGACTGGCCTGGGAACGCCTTGGGGTCCCTCCGGATGAGCTGGAGGAGGTGGCTGGGGAGAGGGAAGCCTGGGCTTCTTTGATTAGGCTCCTGCCCCCACGACCCGGCCCCGGATAAGCGAGAGAGAATGGATGGATGGATAATAGTGAAAACATATAGGGATGAGTGAGGAAAAAAATCATCTCATACTTTGTATACATACTAGGGATGGCACGATACCACTTTTTTATGTCCGATACCGATATTTTACATTTGGATATCGGCCGATACCGATATAAATCCGATATTTAAAATTGATCCAGGCATTTAAAAACATTAAAAAAAAATTTAAAAAAAAGAAGTCAACAGTCTCTCACACAACAAAATCAAAGTCTTTTAGTTGTTCCACATACAAGACTAAGGACAAGGGCGGGCAGAGCTTTTTAGGCAGTAGCACCAAAGCTCTGGAACTGTTTACCACTCCAGCTCCATTTAGCTGACTCTGTGGCATCATTTAAAAAATAGTTGAAAACTTTTCTGTTTAACCAGGCTTTCTGGTTTCTGACTTTATTTTTATTCTTTTTCTTTTAATATGGTAATGTTATTATGTTTTTAACATAGTGTTTTCTGGGGTGGGGGGGTGATATTGTGTTTTATTATTGTACAGCACTTTTCTGTCTGTGAAAAAACGCTATATAAATAAACTTTACTTACAACAATAACTATCACCTGAATCCTGTTTCTTCTGTGTGAGAAGGTGATGTTTTATGGCATGTTGCAAATTTCATTAGGGCTGCAACTATTGATTATTTTAGAAATTGTGTATTCTATTTATATTGATTACCCAAGTACCTGGATAAGAAATACTTTTTTTCATATTAACAGTTCATCTGCATATTTTAACTTCTGTACTGCAGTTTTCCCTGTGTGTGAAACAAACAGGGTGGATGGAGCAGCTACAAAGTTCTCTTTTTCTTCACTTACTGATCAGGTGGTTGATGAAGGACCTCCAGCTGTTTCCCAGTAAAGGTTTAATGAGGTTACAGGGACGAAAAGGCTCTTTTGGACACTAGAAAAACATTTCCTTCTGCTCCATCTGAGCGCGCCGGCTCCGCCCTCTTTCCGCTTGTGCAGACAGACTGCTCGTAAATCAGCTGACTGCTGCTGTTTTGTCATCAGTGTTCACGTTGAAAAACTAGGGGCTGCGTGAGCGCAATCTTGTAATGCTTTATATTTACAAGCATTCTCCTAAATACGTTTCTACTGCAGGTCTATATTTAGTCACAAATCAGGGATAAAGTATCAAAAATATTTTGACGGGGAAGGGGTTCTTCCGGTACCGGACAGTCACCAGTGCTAATAGCTGCGCTCGCTAGCAGTATGTCCGGGAGCTGAAGTACAGAAAAAAATAACAGCTGATTCTCAGCACAGCGAGCACAACACACAAACAAGGCAGAGAGCGGTGGAGGCGGAAAAACATGTCAGCGATGATCGCTCAGTGTCAAAGGGAATCCGTCGCAGCAACGGAGGATCTGAGGGGGTTGTTTTCTATCTCCTGATCCCCCCACTCATTCCAGTAGGTGGCGGTAATGCAGCTCTAAGCTGTTTGGTCAACCGCAAACCCACAAGAAGAAGAAGACGACTGAGCCCTGTAATGCAGCTAATGTGAGCGAAACGTTATTTAATGTATCGGATTACATTTTTTTATTTCTTTCGATATCCGATCCAGTAATTTAGGCCAGTATCGGACCGATACCGATACTGAATATCGGATCGGTGCATCCCTAATACATACGCACATACACAGTATGTTACAAAAGGTTACAAAACCTCTGCGATAGTGCAGAAAACATATAATATGGGAGCAGTAGGGTGGGGAGGGTGGAAAGGGGAGCCAGCGGAGGCGAGAGGGGGGGTCGTGCTACTGTGGGGCTGACTCAAACTCCCTCCTCAGCTAACAGTTTTGATAAGATATAGAGTTCCTCAGCAGCTAGGTCAGGGAGATCAGTCCACACAGTCAGAAGAAGACAGTGGCAGTCTAAGGCCGCCAGGGAGCCAAATTTCTGATTTTATGACTTGATTTGGGTACAGACTGCACTGATTAATTTTTTGACAGCCTTTAGACTTTCTGGTGCCTCTCTGTGGCGAAAAAAAATCCAATTCATCCGAATCTTCTTGGTTCATTGGTTCACTGTGCAGAAACAGATACATAAATCTCCAAGATCTTACCGCTCCAAATCAGCTCCAGATATACTGAGTCTGAGTTGAGTGTGTACCTTCCTGCATTCCCGTCATAAGCAGCCTTACCAAGGCCAGACAGCTGCCTAGGCTTCCTGAATTGCAACGACAAGCCAGGTATCTCCCGGTTCCCAATTTAGAGGAATCCCAGTGTCAATAAGCCAAATGTGCATTGTCCTCCATTGACAATACGGCCAGGCACGTCATCTTCCACACCATACAGGAATCTATAATGTAGCCAGCTGGAATGTCAATTGATAAGAGGGAATAGGGTTCTCCTTCCCCCAATCTCCATATGGTGAATATTTGATCAAAACAATGGCATTGAGACACCAGCTGACCAGATCAATAATTATAAATTATCAACCAAATAGTAGACAATTAAATAATACATTAGACAAAGAGCAACAGATTAGAAAGTGCCTGACTAACCTCTCAGTCTCAGTGCATCTTATCTCAGAGGTTCGGCCACTGTATGTACAATTAAAACATCACCAACATATTATGTTATTAATCAGGACAAGATTGCTCTGTATCACTAATTAAAACATCAGGGGAGAAAATGTGCTTTTTGGCTTTATTGCTGATGAGAGGAATCTGGGTCATGAAAAACCAGCTTGGACAAGACCACATGACGAAGGCCAACTCACAACACCCAGCCTCTGTTTGTGTGTAGATAGTGGCAATATAAAAATGTTAGCGAAGAACAGGGGTTCAGGGAGGGAGAGACACAGAGCACACACACAGGCCTGACTCTTCTTGAACCCTGAGTCCCACATGCACATGTGTAAATGTCTTACTTTTTTAATTAAAGTGTTTCAGGTGTCTTCCTTCACAATTAAACAAACACGTTTAACAGAAACAAACTGATTTTCCTGCAGTGTGAATAAATGCTTTGTTGGTAAACGGTAAATGGACTAGTTCTTATATAGCGCTTTTCTACTCAGTCAGAACACTCACAGCGCTTATACAACTTGTTTTTTTACATTTACATTTTGTTGGTTAATGTGGATGTATAAAATGTGAATGAGAGGCCTGATAAATTTACACATACACTTGTATGCATACATTTATCAGGCACACACATACGTCATGCGTATGTGTGTGGTTCCAAAATGTATTTTACATAGCAAAACAGAGAAGGTGGAAAGGACACTGGGTGGCTGTAGCTCAGGAGGTAGAGCAGGTCACCTACTAATCGGAAAAGGTGGTGGTTCGATTCCTGACTGCTCTGGGCTGCATGCCAAAGTATCCTTGGGCAACATACTGAACCTAAGTTGCTTTCTAACGCTAGCGTTGGAGTATGAATGTGTGTGAATTTTAGAGAGTAAAAGCACTTAGCTTAGTTACATATGGAAGTGCTTGTATGAATGAGTGAATGTAAACCTGTTGTATTAATTACATTAGCGTCATCTTCATTATCAAAATACACAACGAAAGTACGTTCCACAACACCCATCCAAGGAGACAGGTGTCTGCAGTCATGCAGTCCTTGTACAGGTGCTACCGTATAAGCGCTTTGAGTGCTCAGATAGAGTAAAAAAGCGCTATAAAAGAACTAGTCCATTTACCATTTACAATGTAGCTTAACTCTTAAGATTTATAAGCAACAAGATACATGAAATCCATAAAAAAAATTTTTTTTTTTTTTAAAGATAACAGAAAGGGAGCTGAAGCCTGGTGGAGCCAACATCCCTGTCTCAGAGAAGACAAAAAGGAATACATTGAGCGCATGGTGAAGTGGAGAATAGAGAGAGGAGTGGTGCAGCAGACTGAAAGCTTGGTCAGAGGCTTCTATGAGGTATGGCTTAGTGTGACTGAGCGTTAATACAAATTAAACATTTTATGCAAGAACCAATTTTGAATTTCTTCTAAATGTACTGTGTAAAAAGCTCAGTGTTTGATATTTGGAATGTTATTTGCAGGTAGTGGATGCCAGGTTGGTGTCTGTGTTTGATGCCAGGGAGCTGGAGCTGGTTATTGCGGGCACTGCTGAAATTGACTTATCAGACTGGAGGAGCAACACTGAGTACAGAGGAGGTGTGGAGTAAATTTATTTAAATAAATAAATATATCACTGAAAAAGGATAAGAAATGTTAAAAACATAGTGACTTTTACCTAGAATAAGGTTTCAAAAAGCTCCTCCCTTGATTCCTTCAGGGTCAAACTCTTGTCCTTCTATTTCATCCTTACCATAGTTGCATAACATGAGCAATGTGTTTAGGTTACTATGACAACCACATTGTGATCCGGTGGTTCTGGGCAGCAGTGGAGAGATTCAACAATGAGCAGAGACTACGCTCCTGCAGGTAGGCCTTTTCAGTTAAAGAGACAGATTAGGAAAAATTAAGTTTAAAACACCATCTCCATGTCAGTTCTGTCTTGGTATTCTTATTTTTTTTTTCTCCTTGTTCTCTCTCCCTCTGTGTCCCTCAGTTTGTGACTGGGACATCCAGCATTCCTATGAAGGCTTTGCCTCTCTGCGAGGTAGCAATGGGCCTCGTAGGTTCTGTGTGGAGAAGTGGGGTAAAGTCACCTCGCTACCCAGGTGAACATGGGAACAACCTGCAGCACAGATCACATCTTGATTTTGCTCAGCGTTAAATATAGTGGGTTTGATACTCCAAGGACACATCTGCTCAGAAGTAGATGTAGGATCATTCCATCTCAAATCATCATTTCTGCTTTGACCTTCTCAGAATTTTATGATTCAAAATTGGATATATATAATGATAAGATTATGTTTCTTCAGACTTCAATCATCCCATCCAATAAATGACACTAAACAAGAGTCAGTAGCAGAATAAGCTGTTTGGCATGGCAGAGAAGATTTGGCAAGTTTTTCATGGGTGCAGCCCCCATACTCCACTCTGCTGCTCAACTTACAGTTTAAGGGGAAATAAACAGGCTTACCAACGGTATAAGATTTATTGCCAGAAAGAGTTGGTACAGCAAAAAAATAAAAACCAAACACAAAGTTCCTTACTGTTCTGCCTACGTTTATGTACCTATCAAAACTTTTCAAGTTACTTGTCTTTTGCATTGTCAAGGATTTTATTAGTATTTTTAGTATTTTTTAGATTTTAGATTTTAACAATACTCAGACACACACACATATATTATACTGTTGATCATGTAAATAAAATTGGTGCTTAGGACCAATTTTATTTACACTATAAATGCTTCCCTTAGGCAGTATTTTTAGAAAGCCTTGCTTACATTTTCTTTGCTATGCAGGTGATACCCAGCTTTATCTATCCATGAAGCCAGATGACACACATCAATTAGTTCAAATGTAAATGGTAAATGGACTAGTTCTTATATAGCGCTTTTCTACTCAGATATGAGCACTCAAAGCGCTTATACAAACACGTTCACATTTACCCCATGCACACGCATTCATACAAGCACTTCCATGATTAATTAATAAGCTAAGGCTTTAATCGTCTAACATTCACTCACATTCATACTCCGACGGAACGGTCGGAGAGCAACTTGGGGTTAAGTATCTTGCCCAAGGATACATTGGCACGCAGCCTGCAGTAGCAGGAATTGAACCACTGACCTTCCATCAGTAGTGAACCTGCTCTACCTACTGAGCTACAGGAACGTCTTAAAGACATCAAGGCCTGGATGACCACAAATTTCCTGCTTCTAAATAAAAGTTCTTGTACTCGGCCCCACAAATCTTAGAAACATTGTGTAAGTAGATACTTACTCTGGATGTCATTGCGTTGGCTCCAGTAACACTGTGAGAAATCCTGGGAGTCGTTTTTTGACCAGGATATGCCTTCAATGCAAATTTGTCGGACTGCTTTTTATTTTAAGCAAATATGTAGGACTGCTTTTTTCCACTTGCTCAGTAAAATTAGAAACATCTTATTTCAGAATGATGCTGAAAAGCTAATTCATGCATTTATTACCTCTAGGCTGGACTACTGTAATTATTATTATCAGGATGTCCTAAAAGCTCCCTGAAAAGCCTTCAGATGATCCCAAAATGCTGCAGCTAGAAACAGGGACTAGAAAGAGCGAGCATATTTCTCCCATATTGGCTTTGCTTCATGGACTCCCTGTTAAATTCAGAATAGAATTTAAAATTCTTCTTCTCAAATACAAGGTCTTGAATAATCAGGCCCCATCTCAAAGACCTCAAGTACATCCGATCACCAATCAGTTTGGTTGCATCTTTCTTTAAATTGACAGACAAAATGTTTCTGTAGACTTCTGCGTGCATTGTATCGCTGCAGTCATGCTGCATGTCATCGTCAATGAAGATCAAAGAACTTCACAGAAAATGTCATGTACAGTAAGCCCAAGCCATGACATTATCTCCACGGTGTTTCACAGATAAGCTTGTATGTTGGGATCATGAACAGATCCAAAGTTTAGCTTTTGGCTCTGATTGATTTTCCATCTTCTCTCAGTTTCACAATTGCTTGTTTTCACCTGTAGACAGCTCTTAGTTTTAATGTTTGTTACTTCTCTAACTATAAATGCATAGTCTGCAACAGGCAAAATCCAAATCTGAAATTGAGCATTGACATTTAGCACTAGCAACAAAACACACCTGCCAGGTCACATGTTCCAAAGAAAAATGGGGTGAGTTCAGACTAAAGGTGCTATCTTCTGAACTGTGTATCAGATCCAGATATAAATACCTGGAAATAAAAGTTGAGATGTTGGTCTTTTTGTCATGTTCATCTTTTTTTTTTTTTTTTTTTAACTTTATTTTACCAGGTGAAATGTTTGAGAACCAGTTCTAATTTACAAACATCTCGTAATGTCAAACCCAAATGATTTCAGTCTACAGGAAAAATAGAGATTAATTAAGAATGTTCAATACTTTTGGAGGCAAATGTACTTCAGTCATACACCGAAAATATACAACTGGGAATTACAGTACCTTTAGGTTATTTTTTTTAAGTTACTGTCTTTGATTTTCTACATGTACATACACTGATTGTGGATTGAGCATTGGATGCTACCATCTGTTGGTAACCTGTGACTGTGCTTCGTGGATACACGCTGCTGTTTTGTTCAAGCAATATACTATTCTTGAACACTGTGTTTGGTCTCTTCTCCAGGGCTCATACCTGCTTCAACCGGCTGGACCCTACCACCGTACCCATCTTTCTCAATACTGTATGAGAAGATGCTGACTGCTGTGGAGGAGACCAGCACCTTTGGACTGGAATGAAATCTTGTCTCCCCAAATTCTTGTCCTGAGTTACCCCAAAAGACTGTTGGTGATATGATTGTCCGGATTTGAAAGTCCGATTTCTGATTAGTGTTTTAAATTTGTAATGGGCTGTTTTGTTACATGAGCTGACTCTTGAAATGTTTTGTGTACAGAGGTAACACCTTTTTTTTTATTTGCACCTGCATGTATTTCACACCCTACTTACTAACGTGCTTTCAACTGTGTAACATGACAATGAAGACCTGCACTGCCTTTAGTAATATGGACCAGAACTGTCAAGCTTAGAGACAAAGGTATCCTGATTTAATTTTGTTTTTAATCTAACACAAGGAGGTTAAAGACTGAGACCAATCAAAGAGCATTGAAGCCGCTGCCTTCAATACAAAAGTGAGTGGATTCAGCTTTCTTCACTTTAGTTTGGATAGAACTTGGACCATAAGACCCATCCAGAACTGTGAGCTTCTACAATTCATACAGCATCTCATTGTGGTGTAGTAACTTCACTTGTGTAGATTGTGGATTCTTTGATAAAAGCCTGAGGTTGACCCTAGGTTATTTTTGTGGGATTTTTTTTCCCGGTGGACTTTAGCCACAGCTAATTCTAGAGTGTGGTCAGAATTTTTTGGTATTGTTGTTACGGTATTTTCTCTACAAGTCATTTTCTAATGATATGGCAGTGACATATGGTGAACCGAACTAGCTCTATTGTGATTTCTCTACTACAGATGGATCAGCTAAGTGCTAAACATATTTTGCCAGCACTTAGATGACTTAATATATTGACAAGCAAATTAAGTTGCATGTGATCATAATTTTTTTTTACAAACCCCCAATTCCTCAAATTTGGATGCTATGTAAATACAAATAAAAACAGAATGCAGTGATTTACAAATCTCACAAATCCATGTTTTGTTCACAATAGAACATATAAAAAGTATCAAATGTTTAAAGTGGGGAAAACATTTGAGAAAAAAAAATTGGGATTATGGCAACAAAACAGTTTTAAAAAGTTGGACAGGGCCATTGTTTACCACTGTGTGCATCATTTTCCTTTTAACAATAGCCTGAAAATGTATGGGAACTAAGGAGACCAGTTGTTGGACCTTTGTGCAAGGAATGTTGTCCCCTTCCTGTCTGATATAGGATTTCAGCTACTCAGCAGTCTTGGGTCTTCTTTGTTGTATATTTAATTTTATGATGCATCAAGCATTTTCATTTATATGCAAGGCCTTTCCTGAAAAAAGTCTAGATGGTAGCATATATAGCTTGAAAACAATATAACTTTCATATGGTGCCATTTCAAATGTGGCAAGCTGCCAATTCCAAAGGCACCCTCATACAATCACAGATACAGGCTTCAGAACTGAGAGTTTTATACCAAAACAAATCAACAAACCCTAGAGCCTGTAGCCCTGGAGTTCACACATAGACACACACACACACCTTTGGTTTATTTATGCAGAGAGTAAACTGCATGACAATTTTGCCATAAATCAAACTTGCATCATGTTTCTGAAACAGCATGAGTCATTTTTACTTACAATCTTCCTATTTTTCTGTTCCTCGCTAAAATGGGTTTCCCACTTTATTTATAACAGTGGAACTGCTATTGCCGCTTGAGTATATGAAATAGATTTGTCCCAGACCTAATGTTTTTCTTGGTTACATTTTTAGAGAATTTAGTAGGAAACTGAGTAAAATTTCATGTACAAATTCACTTCACTTCAAATACTTATCATACTGGAAATAGTTGTGTCAATCTTGCTAGATTGTCTGTCTTGCTAGAATGTACCCAAAGTTTTTAGCCTTTAGTGGCAGGCTCATCTGACAGCCAACCACATTTTCTGTCCAGTCCATCTAACCTTATTATATAAAAAATTTGTAAACACTCCTCTCCTAAAATAAAGTTTAATCTCTATGCAAGCTTTTTTCATGTCAGGTTTTGTAACTTAAAAAAAAAAAAATTACATTAAGTAACTTGAAAGAGATTGTTGCTGTGACATTACTTTAGGTTACAGCTCGGTAATAGCGGGGAAAATTTGTAAACATTTTTAGTGGGGTAACAAGAAGGAATTATGTAATAATTAACATTAAATGAATAATTAAAATATTTAATATTTTTATGAGGTAATATAAAAAGTAATATGAGGTAATAGCTTTACATTTTATAATTAGAATTCATTATCATTAATTATGATTTTATATTAATTGATAATCTATGATATGTTTCACTCTGTCCCTTTTGCCTCCAAGATAGTAACGTAAAAAAAAAAAAAAGGTAGTCATAGTTTTGGTGGCAGTAGTCTGTTCCATAAAAACTTTTAAAATGTTGGCCACAACTTGAGAATGATGGCACCTACTGTAGGATGTGCAAATGCGAACCACCATATGTATACAACTAAATCTTGGATGAGTTTGAAACCCCTGACTAGGATGCATTGGGCACCTGTTATTTTCCAAGCATGGAGGAGACCCCGGGCAAACCCAGGATATGCTGGAGAGTTTGAACCTGAACTAGGCTGCCTGGACACCTCTTATTTTCCAAGCATGGAGGAGACCCTGGGACAGACCCAGGATATGCTGGAGAGAACCGTCTCTGGCTTCCCCCCCCCCACACACATCACACATACCACACACACACCACACACACACACACACACATGTGACCTTGACCTAAGGTTCAAAGTTCAGAGGCCAAATTCCACAGAAACTTTAACATGGCAATAACTCAAGAACGATCACATCTAGGATGTTCAAATGCATACCATACTGTTCAAGCTAGACCCATCAAAATTTACACAATTATTCACTGTGGTGAAACACCACCTTGAATCCAAAACAGCAATTTTTCAATAAGATAATTGAAAAATGGAGTCAGCAGCTGTCCTGCCAGCTAATTTGATAAAAAAAATTACATCAAAATTCTACCCAGGCATTTAAGTTAAGCATAAAGAGTAAACTAGACTCTCTCACCTAGAAAGATATGAGATCACCAAACAAGAATATAAGGCAGCCAGAGTTGTTTGTCCTACAGTGGCCACCATAGCTAGGAAGCTATGCTAAGGATACACTTGAACTGGGTGGGGTAAGAACACAGAAAAAAAACATTGAAGACCTGACTGGTCTGTGGCTATGAAGCCCCATACACAACAAACTGCAATGCACTGTGTATTCTGACACCTTTCTGTCAAAACTAGCATTAACGTTTTCACCAATCTGAACTTCATTAGCTCTTCTGTTGGATATACAAGCCTTCGTTCCACATGTGCATCAGTGAGCCTTGGCCACCCATGACCCTGAGACTATATTTCCTGCTCCAGGCTGCTCAGAAAGACTGAAGAAGCCATGCACGCATATTGCTTAGATGGCCACGATGGCACTTAGTGCATAGCCGCATGTGGTGTGTCTTAAAGAGTATCCATGTCAGCTGCACTGTGAGCATCAAGTCACTGTTGAAGGAAATTAGATTTTATGAAGTTTCAAATATACTCATGGTATATGTTTGCTCTTACCATCTTTACATTTATTTGCCTGAGAAATCTATCTTAGGCTGGAAAATAAGGATATAATGTTTGGTGTCAGCCAAGAACAGTGTGTTCATTCTGGGTATCACTAACAGATGATGAATTACAGACACCAGGACTCTGTTGCGTTTAATTGTCAGCCACTTGGAGAACAAACAGGTGATGAAGAGAAACTCCTGTGGCTTCATGTGAAGCTACAGCTGTTGGAATCCTTTGTCATGCACATTTCTTGTTTTGTATATGATGTAACCAAGATTGATAAGCTTTGACAATATGAAGCCCTAAGTTGAAGAAGAGAATGTCAGTACTTCATTACATGTCCAGTATCACACTGGGCATGGTATGCAGTTCTGACCGGATTAATCTGTAAACTGTGTGAAAATGGCTAATTAAATTTAATAACTGATTCCATTGTGTTGTGTCATTCCTGTTCCATGAATGAACGTGCGGAAACCAATAAAAATGGATCATTCTTAGGTTTTTTTCACTGTACATAAGCAATTATGTAGGGTGGAGAAATAGTCTCTCCACTCAGTGAACCTGAGTTACATTGTAACCAAAATTTCAGGCGTGTTCCAGAAAAAACAAACACAAAACAAGAAATTGCTAAAAAATGCACCGCAGTCAAACTTCTGTATCGTAAGCAGAGTAGTCAAGCTGCCATGATTTCCATGCAGAACCTCCTCTCGGACCACAATCCTGCGAGCACAGCAGCTGTTATGTCAGTTTTGAGCTTTTCTCGCTGAGAAAGCACATTTTGGTGATTTCATGGATAACTTCAAAAACTCCATTCAAACTGCTTCAAATTATGTTCTACATGATTCTCCCTCAATCTGTCATTTCCATGCAAAACCCCGTCTCCAATCACAATCGTGTGACCAGCGGCTCTTTGTGTCCAATTTTAGCGTTTGTCACAGAGAGAAGCACATTTTGACATTTCATGACTAACTAAATAAACTCCATTCAAACTGCTTCCAGACATGTTTCCCCATGATTCTCCTTCAATCTCCTATCATTTTAAACAAGAAAACCGCGAGTCATTACCATTCTCCAAGCGCAGTAGCTGTTTATGTGGTTTTGAGCTTTTCTCGCCGAGAGAAGCACACTTTTGTCATTTCATGAATAACTCACAAACTCCATTCAAACTGCTTCCAATCATGTTTCCCCATGATTCTCCTTCAATCTCCTGTCATTTTAAACAAGAAAACTGCGAGTCATTACCATTCTCCAAGTGCAGTAGCTGTTTATGTGGTTTTTGAGCTTTTCTCGCTGAGAGAGCACACTTTTGTCATTTCATGAATAACTTCACAAACTCCATTCAAACTGCTTCCAATCATGTTTCCCCATGATTCTCCTTCAATCTCCTGTCATTTTAAACAAGAAAACCGCATGTCATTACCATTCTCCAAGCGCTGTACCTGTTATTTCAGTTTTGAGCTTTTCTCGCTGAGAGAAGCACACTTTCATCATTTCATGAATAACTTCACAAACTCCATTCAAACTGCTTCCAATCATGTTTCCCCATGATTCTCCTTCAATCTCCTATCA